>NC_050584.1:58032500-58332500 GCF_013368585.1 Megalops cyprinoides | reverse complement strand
TTTTGTTGGTGGAACCAAAGCAGTTTTAGATGGAAAAAAAAACCTTGTCAAATGTAGCACAGCATTTACAGGTCGAGTTGGAGACATGGGATCGTTAATCTGGGTGAGAGAAAAATAAAATAAGGACATGTTTCACCCACAGCTCTGTTCACGCTCCTGATTCATGTGAAAGAGTTAATTAAATTGGGAGGTTCAATACAGGAGCTGTGGAGGACTGTGAAGAGAAGGCTCTGAGCACACACATGTGTTTGTGTGTGCGCGGAGCATCGCAGCTTCAGCGATCACACCATCCGCAGTTCGTTAAACCTGTGTGTTCATTCATCGAGCCTAATTTTATTTCTTGTTATATAGAGCGACGTAGCTTTGCTTTAAACCATGAAATGACTTGCCTTGGTCAGAGACCACTGGACGAGAGTCAACAAGGCAACAGTTGTCATGCCATTCTGTGGATGAAGCAGCAGACATCACACCGAATGGACAGAGGTGGACAGGAGGACTCTTTCAGAAATGCTCCAGCAAACATCAGAACTGCTTCCTGTCTGGATTTTGTGGTCTGCAGGTAATCCCAGCCAGGCTCAAACAGGAGTTCTGTCCTGGAGGACTCAGAGCGGCCTCTGCGGTAGTCCCCGCGACATGTGCCAGGCCTTCTTGGTGGGCCTGTGTCCTGTATGAGGCCGGATCCCAAGCTGGAGGCTTTCCATGGACCACAGCATTTCTTAGGGTGTGCTAATACATGACTAAGCCAGTTCTTTTTTTATTGCTGGTCAGAATGCCCCAGCTGCATCAGCTGTGTGTGCCGGGGCAATTTGTTTTCCACACAATTTGTGTTCATTTATTTGCGTCTGAATTAAAGCTGATTGCAGTTAATAAGTCCGAGTAACGGTGGCAAACTGATTTTAACATTATTTCTTGAATAAAATAGCTTGCTTGTTTAACCGGAGTGATTGTGCGGTATGCCAGCGTCAGTGCCGATTGGGACCGCTCAGTCTGAACGGGGCCTTTATGACTGCTATCTCACTAAATATGTCGCATCTCCAATGCTTCTGTGAATGATTCAGGACATTCAGGCTTATTGGTTAACCAGCCAGCTACATACATGATAGGATTAAATCAAACAAATAAATAAAAACCTGAAGAATTCAAGAAAACAACAAAAAAACAGATTCTTAGATGCAAGTCCAAAAAATTTTATAGTCCTTAATGGTCTGTCTGTCTAACTTTAAATCTCTTTCAACCCTACTGCCTGTGCTTTGACTTCATTGACTGCTGGAGCACTACAGCACTTCAAGGATTTTCTCAAATGTTAAAAAATGTTGTTCTAACTAATCAATTGTAAAAACAAGCATAATGGTTATTCCAAGGCATGGATGATTATTGTTCTTTAACAATTACTCGTTATTATTCTTGCTTTGCAATAACCATTAGCCTGTGCTTGCAAATACAATTGATTAGTGGTTCCAAGGTTTGTTCGAGTATTTGTGAAAGAGTCCCCCTGTACCTGTACATGTGATGTTACATACAAAGGCCTTGTTTAAAACATTATAGCACTTATGGAACATCAAAATATGATGACGAGAACGCAGTTCTAGGTGTGTCTGTCATTTTGAGATAAACTCAACCTCTGCTTTTTCACATGAACTCACTGCTTGGTGGGAGCTGATTAGCGACAGTTCCTCTGAGAGAACATCCTGCTGGTAATATTGACTGGTTGTGCTTCATCTCACAAAACAACTAAACAAAGATCTGATACTGAAGCACAGGCCCGAAGAAATGTGTCTCCGTGTTTCACTTGTAATATCCTGTGAGGGACTGTTTGCGTTAGCTATGGCCTGGGTGTTTATTAACAAAGAACATCAAAGAGGCCCAGTCTTTATATTACAGCTCCCTCCCCCCCCGACAAGATGTTTATCTGGTCCAAAATCTGGAACCCATCCAGCCGAGGCGAACAATGCGCCATTCTCACCATCTCACTGTCCTCTGCCCATGAATCCTGGACACGTACACTTCCTGTACAAATGGTCAGTGCCTCAGAGTTCATTATGGGTGCAGCCATAAAAAAAAGAGCTTGCTCTCTGAGAAAGGAGACTTTGTCAAACTTTAAACATTTCTCTTCTATAAACTGTTTGAGAAGAGAAAAGAAAACTTCCTTCTGTTTGGCTCAAACTATGTTTCCAGATGTGGTGGGGTCAAAGGTCAAAGATAAAAGTATCGGAACGTGGCGTACCCTAACGAGTAACTGGTTTCCAGTGTGTGCGTTCCTCGCCAGAGGGGGGCAGCCAGTGAAGAGGCTCCCATTTCTTCCACCCCGCCATGCCCAGTCAGAGGTCCCATTTCATGCTGGTGAATTATGACGCGGCAACTTCATACTCGCTACTTTTATACTGTTTACCGATGTCACTCGGGCGAAATGTCAAGCCCGTCAGGTTTCGCGGGTGAGAACAAGGTGAAAGTTGTTTCTGAAAGTTTCGGGCCAGGGCTCTGGTGACCCCCCTTCCACAAAACAGCGGGATATTCGCAGTGGCATTAAAATCATCTATATCTCTTCAGGCTCCTTGCACTTAGCTCATTACTGCCATTAACCAAGCCTGCCTTGATTATGAATAAAAAAAAATAAAATAAATAATTATCAGACTTCCTTTTGACTCCATAAGATGGCATAAGATGGCAGTTGTTAGTGGCAGTGGCCTATGTCGCCCCCTATGCCTCCTGTATGGCGGAGAGGAAATGGAGACATCAGAACTTATTGCGCGAGGGCCGTTTATTGCCCTGAATGGCGGACTTCTCTCAGAAATCAAGCTAATTTCAAGAAATCGCTAATACGATTATTGCAAGTGTGTCAGAAGCTTAATAACTGTGGAAATTGCCTTGTCAAATAAGGCTTGTGAGGGGTGGTAAATTACGTGATTATGGGGGAGAGAGCCTTGGCTGCCTCATTGTTTCTTTACATATAGTAATCTGCTAAACTAAAACGGCCGAGACAACTTCATTAGAATTTTGAAAAGTATAGAAAATTAATATGACACAGACAACTTTATTACAATATTATAATAATAATAAGCTTTAGAGGATGGGCTAAGCTTATGCTCAAGAAGATAGCCCCTGTAATTATTTCCACCGTACTGTTGCCCTGTAAATTGTTTTTTTTTTCCTCTGCACCCCTTCCTTGTTCAGCTGGCGATGCACCGGCATTTAAACTGCGAGGCCATTTGGAGAACGCTCAGCCTAATACGGTGAAAAGGTTTTGTGATTGAAAACAACTGGGCTTAGAAGTTTTAGCAGTCAAGAGCAGAATGCTGGAATGCTATGGGGCCCCTGCAAGATTGTGCATGTCACACTTGTCTCTGAGTAAGCGCCTGATTTCCTCTTGTGGGCTGAGCAAGAGCAGAAAAGGCCACTAGAGGGAGTCAAATCCTGCCAAAGAGAGACGTCTGGTCAGGGAACCAAACTTGCCTCCACGCCACACAAGACTTTCAGCTCAGGGATCATTAGGCCTGGCCGATCTAGACTTCACCGTGTTTGAGGGGAAAAACCTTTGTCTATCCTCCACCCCTTCTGTGTTCAAATTCAGTGTGTAAAACACTGGAAGCCTTTCATAATCTCTCCAGTTTTTCTAAAACCAATTTAAACGTGCTGCCCATAATTATAGTTTTAGATATTTTTGCCTCTGCCTTTAATCTCATCTTTTGCATGAGGTATACATTTATTTGTTTCCAACATTACACAAGCACAAGTAGGATTTGTTGATGATTTGGTTCTGTCTCCTTCAAACTTTCTGCACCAGCTATTCACTTGAGTGTAAAACACCTCTATTTTTGCCTTATTTTCATTAACTCCACCTAAAATTCCTAAAGCATCATACTGAGCATTATAATATAGATGACATAGTTTCACTGTTATATAATCCTAGTTTAATGGGCATTAAATTATCATTAAAATTAGAATCATTTGTTGGTGATATTTTTCCCCATGTAAAGTATGTGTGTAGGTTCACTCTGTCCTGTCTTTTTTTTCTTTGATAGCCATTCTAACTGCAGCCAAACACATAGCGCTCACCTGAACTGACAAACTATCTGAACAACTGTAAATAGAGGGGTGTATCAGACAGTAGCGCTTGTGTTTAAATATCAGATTGCTCATGCTAAAATTACGGTGTTTCATTTTTGCAGCTTCACAAATGACGACGAGCAAAAATACACTGCACTCTAATGGCATTATGAGGTATTTCTTCCCAATAAATATTTTTTGGAAAGTCAGAAAACTGTCACATGAGAACATGAAGGGTTCTTGAGGAAATTATTAGGGCAAGGATGATAAAAAAATATTTGTGCTTTCATAAGTTTAGACATAATGGTTTCAAAGGATGTGGAAGTGATGTTTTATAAGAGAGTACAGTTTATGAAACATGGACAAGTGATGATCTTAATACCACAAATATCCTTTGTTACAAGACATTTGATTGAAAGTACCCAGTGTAATATGATAATGGTATTTAATATTTTTTTATTATTTATAGAGAGATAGAGATTGTTTTACATGACACGCTGTTCCTCCTGCCACCTCTGTTCACCGACAGTATCTGTTAAGAACCCTTAAGCACACTTTTTAGGGAAATCCTTTTAAAAACATGTCACCAATTGAACGTAAGTCTTCATTTCTTTCTTTTTTCCCCCTCAGCTCTGGGCGGTTGTGGCTCTTCTTCAGGAGAACCTGATACGTGGACAAATAGTGAGTTTGTGCCCTTGACACCTTTCTCAGAAAACCAAACCGCCTGGATCAGCTTCAGATTAGCTTGCACAGTATTGATAGTGATTACTTCCCAAGTTTGTTTGGTTTTAAAAATCTAGGCTGCACCAGAGGTCTTTACAAAGAGAAAGCTGAATCGAATTCAAGGGTAATGTTCCCAAAGGTATGACTGTTAAGCTTGAATCCAGCTGTTTTGCAGACAAACCTGAACAGTTTAATATTACACTCTTGGTAAAGAAATCTTGAATAAATCACATCATTTAGCTTCTTACAGTGTCAAGGTATTAATACATTTTTCCACATGTAGAAGACAAACACTTCCAACAATGTATTATACACTACACTGTTTGTACACTGTTTATACATACTAATGTTTTATATAAACCTGTATTTTTGCTACACGCAAATTGAGTTTTTGCTTTGCTTGTTTAACCCTCTCCTTTGTTATTTCTCTTCTACATGAACTAGTTGTGTCCAATGGTTTCCCAAGAAAGACGACATATATTTTTTATCGCTGTATTTTTTTCATAAACATTCTCAATAATCAAAAATTGACCATGAAGAGCATATCACCTCTTTTTCTCTTTCTCATTCAGTAGATATAGTAATATATATGGCATTGGCAATGGCAATCAACTAGCATTGGCAGTGCTGTCGTCTTTCAATACACTTGATCAATTAATGGACCAGTTTGGGTTTGTATGATTTTTCACATGTCCTCTGTCATACTGATACATACACAGAAGCCGGTGGTTTTGTAAATCACGCCGTTCCCCGTTTTTATTCTCGAATGTATGTGATGATCTCGGGAGACAGCAGTTTCCACTCTGGCTATTTCACTGGCCCGCGGTGCTTGTGTTCACAAGCCGGATTCCAGGAAATGTCCCTCTACCGCATCTTTAACCACAGAAACGACTGCACTTTTTCGCACATTCTGTGCTGCAGTGTGTCCTTCATTAGCTGTGTTTCTACAGCCAGTCAACTTTCTCAGTGTCTTCTTAGCTTAGACAGCTGAGCTGATTTTTTTTTTTTTTAAGAAAAGAAAAACGCAGCTTTTGAACATTAATGTATTCTCCACCAGCATTTATCAAGCGCGTTTTGTCTCATTTGAAAGTTTTTTTTTTTTTTTTTTTCCTCCAGATGGAAGTAGCTCTCATTCTGATTCCTTTTAGTGAAGCTTTTTAGTCTTGCGAAATATGATTAATCTGATTAGTCAGTCAGCCTGGCCTCTCCTTTTATGCTTACATTAACCAACACAAAGAGCCCCCCTACAGGTTAAAGTTTAAATGTGGATTACTAGATAAAGCTATCCCTGATTAGGTTACTATGGCGCTAGGGAAAATTGGATTTGCTTTTCACCTTATTTTGCAAACTTCTTTGTTGTGAATTTTTTTTTATTTTGTTTTGTTTTGTCTTGTTTTTGCCTCATCCTCTCACACTCACAGTCGGGATATTAATTTTGAAGGAAAATCTTTGAACAATTATGCAAATGGGTGTATAGCAACAGACAATACAGTGTGGAAAGTGAGGACAAAAAATGGACTCATTAAGAACAGATGGCAGAAGTGAAAAAAGCCATTTGTTACACAGAGAGGAAACATTCAAGACAGTAGAAAATCTAAAAGTCATCCAATATGTTTGCCCCCAACAAAATGCTATTTGTTGTGGTGGTGTGGCTTTTGATTATTTTTCTAGAATGTGTGTATGATTACAGTTGTTGTGTTTAGGAATGACAGATACTGTTGTATGGATGCGATAGGCAATGTTTTAACATACTCACTGCATATATAGTATATATTATATTTACTTATTGTGTCATCTTACTGCCACATTGTAGAACTTAGTGTGTAGTTTCAATGCTACAGAATGCACTGTATTGACAATTTGCTTTTGTAGGTCAGACACATGGACACAGACTGTTTCTGAGCAAGTTTCTCATATAAAACATGATTACATATCTCTAATATATAAAATATTAAAGGACCAATATATGACACATTAAAGTGAAATGCAATCGCACAAGCCAAATTAATGTCAGATGCAGTGAAAGCAGCTAAACTTTCGTAAAAGACATGAAAACACACACAAACACACACACACACACACGCTGAGTAAGACATACTCACTATGTAAATCTATGCTTTTAAAACAGCTTAATCTGTGCTTTGCCAAAATAAAAATGAAAGGAGCTCAGCCTATCAGCATAAAATAAATTGCGGTTTTAATATTGTACATACATCCTATGGTGTCCTTTCAAACTTTCACACATACCATAGCAACCCCTCGGACATGAAAAGTCTTACATGTACACATACATGCAAATTTCCCTAAAGATGTCAATGTATGGAAACCGGACAAAGACAACTCTAAGCACCCAGAATTAACAGTATTAAGCCTGTGTAGCTGGACTTTTCACTCTTTTATGTTTCATTTCGATAAGATGGAGCTCAGTTTGTCTGAAACACGGAGGTGCTTTTTTATCGGAACTGAAGGCGGGAGGAAATTATTTACCCAACGGATTATGGTTTAAAATCTCTCCTATGTACAGCACGCAGTGTCCCTCGGACTAATGTATACCCGCCGGTGCGGGATGCAGGATTTATAATTTGGAAGGAGACTGTAATGTTGCGTTGGGTATAAATGGGGGGGGTTTTATTGCGCCCTTCCGTTGGCGGGTTTTCTCATCGCCCACTGCAGCTTTCCCTCAATGCTGCTGCCCGGGCTTTGAAGTTGAGTGTGTTTATTATTATCACGGGCATCCTCCCTGATACTGAGCCCAGCTTTTTTTATGGTACAGGGAAAGACTGTCATTTATTTTACACTAACTCTCGGGTTCTCTGTGATGGATGACTTTCCCATTGTACCGCTTGGGCCTCTGAGGAGTTTTCTTTGGAGTGGAAGAAATCACCATCTTCAAACATCTTACCATCAAATATTCAGTGCTGTGAATAACATGGGAAAGGCTTATAAACTTTGATTGCACCCGATGTGTCATAAAGCAATCGCACCCTGAAGCCATGAAAAAAATGTATGGCTCCTTACAAGCTGTTGTAAAGTATGTTATGCTCATGCAAAACAGAAATGAGTGAATATATGTCAATGTTGGTTTTCACTCAAAGGCAATCTCTTTTATGTTTAATAAACAAAACTGAATACCTTTAACAATTACAAGACATACTTTCCATTTTTGGCCAGTTTATCAAAGACAGTATTTAATTACTTATTTGTGTTTATTATTACAAATTAATTACTGTATTTTTTTTACAAACTAAAAAGCACCCCTTGTAAATACATGTCAAACATATTGGTTTCCATCATACTTCAATATAGCCAGGAAATATCACACAGTGTAAAGGATCCAATGAAAATGCAGAAAAGCCATCACTTAATTTGTTCAAGTAAACCAATCTGTGAATTAATTAAAATAATATCAGCATGACAATATACTTTACCATATCGCATGAAAGAAGTCCTTCTGAATGGCAGACAAAAAATAAAATAAAATAAAATGAAAAAAGTATTCAAAAATTGAAATAAACCTGATTGTGTGTGTAAAGGCTGTATTGCAACAGTAATTTTCCCCAGTGAATAATAACAATTTTTATAATTCCACACAGAGCTGAATAAGGGCCGAATATATAGATCATCGACCCACTCGTGGAGATTTTGGAGAAATGTAGCCTATAGTCCATTTTAGTGATAGGCTGTGAGGCGTGGTGCTGGGTGTCCATGCCAGCCAGAGTGTGGGCCAATCATGGTGAAGTATTACATATTACTGCCATTGTTCTATGCCCTGTACCAAACGTGCTGGGCACAGAAGGCCTCAAGGAAGTGACTGGAACAGAACCTTGATGAGACCAAGCAATACTTTGCTTTCCCACAATGCTAGAAATATGTCTTAAGGTGTGCTGTGAAATGGTTGTGACTGTTATGTTACTGTTTCTCCTATGTGGCCCTATACAGGGCCCTATGGTCATTTTGCATTCAATATTATTTACAACAGGTAAGTAAGAAAAAAAGTGGGAAAAAACAACTTGTGGAAATCCTTTAAAATGATAAACCAGCTTCCCATAAACAATACACAACCAGGTATATTAGCAGATATCTATTTGAAGTTATTATGCAAATTTAAAATAATTTGCTCCAACCATGTCAAGTTATTGTTTCATCAAACTTCATAAATCTGTTTATCACTAAAAAGTTTCTTGGTTCTCTTATTTCACTATTTCTAACATATTTACAATTAAGTCGAACAAAGACAAAGGGAAAAAAAAGCTTAAAAAAAGTGTGTCAAAAGCCTAAAGCTTAAAATACAAGCCCGCAAAATAAACATTGGTGAAAGATATCAGAAACTCGCAGCTTAAAAGCTCGACTTGTTTTCCGTCATATACAAGCTCCTTTTGTCTATTCTTTCAGGAATATAATGGAACACATAGCGGCTCTTCACGGCCCTCATTCTTTTTAACGTGTTTATGGCTAGAATGGACACAACATGAATGGAATGGTTAAACTTCACTCGTTCTCGGAGCCTGTGTCAGATGCTCCGCCGTCTTCCCCGAGATGAAAAGCAACACGTTTTCATGCTCTTCGAAAACATTTAATATGCCATGAAAAGATATGACATCAATCCTAGCAAAAACACAAGGGAAAATGAATGATGTTATTGTAGCTCTATACATCAATCATGCTCAGTACTTGGGGAAAACAATGTAGTTTTGTTTGCATTTCAGAGGTAACAAACAACACTTCTGACTGGCTTAACATTGTCAATTTCCATTACTCAAGACCTGAAGCAAATCAGAATTAAACTGTGGCTCGGTTGCCAGGCAACTGAGTTCTCTTGACATGGTGGTTAGTTTTTCTTTCATCGGTTGACAAGAGCAAAGTGAAAGAAGTTTTGAAAAAGTTGATAAAGGCGCTCAAAGCAGGGGATAATTGGCGCTGCCGGATTGTGCCGCGCCTCTTGTGTGGAAACTTTCAGACCAAGGGGGGAGAGAGAACAGTCAGCGAAAAAAATTCAACTCTTGTACACAAACTTGACCTGAAGACTTTTCCAGGTTTCAACAGTTCATTTGCAGAACAGTGCCCCCGTATACTCCTCATGCTCTGATGAAAGCCTTTTAAACAGGCCAACGCTCAGGGGATGAAAAGAATAAGCATACGTGATTCTCCAAGTCCCAACCCTGCTTTGTTCACTTATGTTTATGGGGCTGAGAGCTTTGTGACAATAGTACATTTAAAATCAAAATGGCGCCAAAATGGAGTGTAGCTGGGTATTCCAGCTACTTTTTGCAAATTAAATCAACATCTGTGAAACTTAACCTATGGAATTTGTGCTTAAAAAGTTGAATTTATAATAATTTTATAGCTGTTAATCACTGTCATATTCATGTCTGACTAAAACATGATAACAATGGTAACAAAAATTGTAACAATGATATTCACCCCTCTTGCCAAAAAAAAGTGAAGTAAAGAAGCAACCAAATAAAAATCAGCCTTTTTTGTTAATCTCCCTCCAAAATATAGACGCCTTGTTAAGTAAACAATGGAAGGGGGCTATCCTTTTAATGACCTTCGAAGGAACAAACTCTGTGAAAGTGCACACCCCGTCTAAGAGGGAACCAATTAATGCTGGATTAACATTCATGGTTATTTACAGTTGCTTTTGTGCTTGTTCTTGTTCTCTGACTTCCTCTGGAAAAAAAAAAAAAGAAATTTCACAAGCCGAGGAGCTCGGAAAATGGGGTTGTTTAGACGCGAGAGGTGCAACGAGGTGGCTCTGTCCATTGTGGGGACACCACCTCTCTCATTATGTCCTCTCAATCAACACTCCTCCACACAGGAAACCCCTGTAAAGCCCATCTGCCATGGCTAATCTACGCGCCTACCCGAGCCCATGTCTGGGCCTGCTACCCCCGGCCTTATTATTCTCAGATCCAAGGCTTCATAAGGGATCAGCCAAAGCCCATTAAAGTAAATAATAGCCAGAAATGACAGGCTTAGCAAGGATTGGGAGGAAGTTGAAGACCAGTTTGAGCCGTGAGCTCTGATTAATAGAGAAAAGCATTAGGGAGAGAGAGAGAGAGAGAGAGAGAGAGAGAAAGAGAGAGAGCGAGAGAGAGAGAGAGAGAAGGAGGAGGGGGAAAAAAAATGACCTCAGTCTGGTCCAAAGAATTCCTAAACCACTGGGTTGTTAGGGCCGGAGCTACCATCTGAGGCATTAGTGATCCCTGAATTTCTTTCACTTTGATGAAGCTGGAAACGGCATTCGACCAGGGCCCCTGGACCTCAGCACCAACGCAAAAACCTCCCGAGAAAAAGGAAAGAGGTTTTTATTTGTAAGTGGTGTCGGGAAAGCGAGTTCCAAATAACAGAGGAATGAATACAGTTTGTGCTTTTTTTTTTTTTTTTTACAAGATGTGAAATCAAATCAAGGCTTGAAGTACTAGTTGTTATACCTGGTATTATCTTTATTCATTTCAGCAACTAGTTACACTCAGCTGACATTCTATTAACCCTTCATATGAACAGGTTTTACATGATTCAGCATATTCACCAGCTGGTTTTCCACCAAATATAGATTAATAAACAATGAATTATAGGGCATATGGGAAGCCTAGGACAACAAACTATTTAACAAGATTTTGAGAAGATTTTTAGATTTTAAGAAATTTAAATATTTTAATTTTTTCTGGACATAATGACACAGCCTTATGTATTATTTCTTGAACTTCATCTTTACAGGCAGAATTAATTCATAGAGTATGTATTAACATTTTATTGTGTCCATTTTACGTAAATATGTACTGGGAATCTAGTAAGTGCATTTTAAATCACTGTCCAGGTATATTTTTGATATGACAGATTTTTTTTTTTTCAAAGGACTCAAATATTTCATGAAATACAAATGCACTGCTGATGCTTAAACTCTGTGATTGTGAAGTTGAGTAGCATTATGCATGTCAACTGCATTGAAGATTCCCTCCATAACTTCATGTCAACAACAACAACAAGCGCAACCGCTGCACCTACAACAAATCAATGTTGCCGATGTGACAGGTGTGCAGCTAATGTGTCTCCCCCTTTATGGTGACAAAAAAACACTGTCACGAGTCTCCCAGGGGATGAGGCTGCACCCAGCAAAAGCAGGACTCATATTTCTAAAAGAAAATCAAACACAACAAGTACAACAATATAGCCATGTGTGTCCATTCACGACCTGTTGTGTCTCTTTCAATTGAAGGGAGCATGCAATATAAACAGTGTCATCTACACAATTCGAGTAGACGTTCAACTGTCACAGGAAAACAGACAAGTGCCCCCCCCCCCCCCCCCCCCACCACCAAAAAAAAAAAAAAAATGCTAAGGCTAGGAAAACATCTGAAGGTAGAAGCTGATTGGCTGAGTCATGCTGAAAAAAGGTTAAAGCCACAGCCATCTCTGATGCAAAAATTTGTTGTCTGAATTTTGTTGTTTATCGTTATGAATGTATAAAACTGTGTTTTAGCTTGGTTAGGGGTTTAGCATGACCTGTCAGACGTAAGGCTTTAGAGTCTGTTTGTACAAGATTATGTCAAGCAGTTTCACCTTGCTTTAACTACTGTTCAAATTGCTTATACATCTGTGAATGAATTGGAATGCCCGGGAGACTGTGTGGGCACTGCCTGTGAACAGCCTTGACTTGCTACACCCCAAATCCTATCAGCGAATTAGGATGTTTGATGAGTTTTGCAAAGGCAAAGAAATGAAAACATGTGTACGTGCAGTGTACTGTATGCACATTGTTTTTTTTTTTTTTTTTTTTTTAAAAAAAGCCCCTATGAGACAGAAAAAAAAGAAACCACACTTTAGGTTCACAGACGTAATGAAGTATTTAAGAACTCCAGAATGTTTTATTGACAAGACAGTAAAAATATAATACATGAGGGCCCACCGGGTCCCTCGAGAAATGCTTACGTTTGTTTTTCAGAAGTGTTTAATGGTATCGATTTTTATTGTTCAATGAACTGTGTGAAGCCTTTGACAGTTTTATTGAACGGATACTTTTCCAAAATGCGTAAAGGAAGTTGACTGATTTAGACATATGCTCCTTAATGTGAAAAAAAACCCTTTTCCAGCTTTCTGATTTTACTTTTAAAAAAGGAGGAAGCTTGGAGTCATGTGAGGAGTTTTAATAGGTCAAACCAAAGCACATTTCAAAAGTCAGTTCACTCTTGCGCAGTGGGTACGTAATTGTTTTTTTGTCGTTGTCGTATTTCCCTTGTATTTTACGGTTCAGTTGTGCCTCAGGTATGCTTTCTGACAGATGTGAGAACTTCAGTGGCCAGTAGGGGCCTCCCATGCTTTGTACAATGCAACTCCCACTGGTCTGTGGAAAAACAATTCAGAAAAAAAAAAGCTCCACTTTGAGGACAGAAGTGACACACAGCCCCCTAAATCTCACCTTACAATAGCACATTCCTGCAAGCTCCATGTATACTGTTCATATAAATATACAGTTCACTTTCAATATCTATGCATCTAATCACAAAATAAACAGGTATTGTGGGGTGATGGCAAAATGTGACCTGCAAAACAATTTCCCAACTTAAGGCTTTGGATATTTTGCTGCTTGTGTACACTGTACAGGAAACAACATCATTATGTACCCATTACTTGACTCTTCTGTGGCTATGGCTCCTGTCAAGTCCACATCTTTGGCTTGAAGGAAATGGCATCTTTGACCGCTTTCCCTCAGTGAAGCCCATTGCCTTCGTGTGTCACGAAAGTGCTACTGTGTGTGTCACCATGTTTTTCTTCCCAGGAGTCACTCTGTGATTTCTATATCCGTTGCCATAGTGACGCGGCAACACAGGGGAAAATGGAGGGGTTACCTCCGGCATCCGCTGACACCCAGGCCGGGCCTAAGAGCCGCGATGTTATTAGCGGGGGCCATAAAACACTATTCTTTATCTGGGGGCTCGCTTTGTCCCACAATTGTCAATATAAACTCTTTATAAAAAAGGAACAAGGACATCTTAATGCCATCTGTCACAGTGTTAGTGAGATTCAGTTTGTTTAGGAACTTGTGCTGGACAAAAGCCGGTATTTGCTCCGTGGTCACACAAAGGCTTGTTTGCTATAAGAGGACACTGAATTAAAAAGACGGCCCCGCTGAACGTTTCTGGAAATATCAGCTCACTTGCAGATGCTGTTAAGAGGGTATTTAACATACTGCCATCGCACAGGGCTGGGAAATAAATACAGGCTCAACAAATAGCCTCCATATTCTGCTATTTTAGTGTTCCATGGTAAAAAAAAAATTACAGGTCTATTTTACCAGACACACATAATGTCACCAGAATTCTGGCCACAAACCATAGATGCCAGGCACACCTGATAGTCCTTGAATGGGGAATAAAAGGGGATTTTCGTGACAAGCCCACAATGATAAGGAACTGCATTAACTCTAGAGTAACTGAGTAATGAGGCTGAATAGAAAACAGGGAGTAATGAAGATGTTGGTGTTATTAAAATCAAATCCGGAAGGGTCCGCATGCTTCTCTTAATGATGAGTGAGCATCAGGGCTATTGGAGGGGAAGAGAACAAGATTTTCTATTAATTTGGCACTCTGCCCAGATTTCATTCAACCAGAACCCTTCCCATAGCAAACTCCTGCCCAGCCAATTAATGGACCGTTCTGCTTCTCCTATTTACAATGGGTTAATTTTGAAAAGGGGCGAAAAAGGATATTTCTAAAAAGAAGAAAAGAAGCTTCATATATCAAGCGTTCATTCACTTAAAAAAAAATTCCAAAAGTGTCTCGGTACTCTCGACACAATTGACCAGTCACATTACGATCACGTTATGTAGGCGTATGTGTGTGTTTTTGTGTGCGTTTGCATGTCTGCTGTACTATACAGTATGGGGTGCCATTTTCAACAACATTGGTCTCTGATCAAATTAGTGACTTTGTTTAATGAGCGATAATGAGAATGCTATGCATGCATAGTATACAATACTAGAATAACTGAACTGTGAGAATGTCACCATTTGCTGAATGAAACATGTTGCCCAGCCAGTTTCCTTTCCTGTATGAAGCAGGTCAAAAATCAAAACAAAACAAATGAGATATCAAGGCATACACTTTAATTATGACAATCTTGACACAAGCAGATGAATACAGGAGGAAGGAGTTTAGATTTCAGGAGTGCAGATTTTAACAGAGGGCAGGGCTTGCACATGAACGTAGAGTTCGGCCACACTTTGAAATCTTCATTCGGACACGTTCCGTATATCCATGTTTTTGCCAGGAGTGCATTAGAAACAGCTGCTTTTACTTGGATTTTAACTCGAAGACGTTTATTCAAAAATAAATCCTCCATTTGTACAACAGCCTGAAGGGTGAATTTTTTTGCTTTGTGGCAGTCTTCACCTACTTCAGAAGAACATAGGACAGTACTGTCTGTTTTTAGAAGGACCTTTGTCCTTCTAAAAACAGTCTTCATGTCAGTGTTGATAAGAAGGAATGCATTTGTGTAAAAATATTTTTTTTGAATTTTCATCTCCTGAAGTTACACCCTTCGAAGGGCAGTGTACGCTCACAGTGGTACATTCCTGTTCCTGTTTGACAGAATTTAATTTGGTCAATTATGACGAAAAAGCTTTTTTGAAATTTCATCTTCTAAAGTTAAACCCTTGAAAGGTCATTTTACGCTCACAGTGGTACATTCCTGTATTTATTATGTACTATTTCAATTTGTAAAATACATTGCTGTTATACTGTTTGCCATCATTTAATGTGGTCAGATATGACCAAATATTTTTATTTTTTTCATTTTTTATTTTTTAGAATTGTTGTTACACTTACAAAACTGAAATAAATCTGTGCCATCTTCCCACACGAGCAGCGGGTAAATATGAAGAGGGTTGGTGCTAGCTTAGGAAACAGAAGGCCTGCTCTCACTACTCGACTGGTTTTGGGCGTAGGAGCCACCGCACAGTAGTACAACGGGTTGTTTGATGCCAGTGCCCAGCATTATGTGTCACAGTAGCAGTGGCAAGCCCATCAGCTGAGTAAGACTGGAACAGTAATGATCATGCGCTCAGGAGGGCTGACATGCGTGTGGTATAATTATAGCAGTGAGAGGCAGTGGTGCTGAATGAATAATTTCAAATCTTTCGAGCGGTGGCTGCTGCAGGAACAAAGGAAGAATGAAAAATGAAAAAAAAAAGAAAAAACAAAAGAGGATCTCCAGGATCCCCTAGATTGCGTTCAGACAATGCTACACACACAACGTGGAACGTTCTCGCTTTGTGGCAGAAACGTTGCGAGGGTGTCACGAATAAACCCTTACTGCTAGAGTGCATGCCAGTGCCTTGCTGCGATTTTACCCTTTCTGGAAATACCAGTCTGCGGGCAGTTGAAGAGCATTATACAGTCTAACAGGAAGCTGCTGATGAGGTACACAGCCATTGCCTTAGAGGAAGGTGCGAAGGGACACTGTACAGAGCCAATTCCTAACGGGAAGTGGGCAAGGAAGATAGTACAGAACCAATGATTAACATCAAAAAGTCTAAGAGCACTATATGTACTGTATGGGGACAATGGCAAACAAAGGTGGCTAGAGAGCACTGTACTGTATGTGTCCAAGGCCAAACAGAAGGTGATGAGGATTTTACAAAGCTTGTGCCCAATAGGGAGTGATCGAGGAAAAACGCATGGAGCAGATGCTTAACATCAAGTGGGCAAATAACACTGTATGGAGCCAGCACCTAAAACGAAGCAGCTAAAGAGCACTGTTTCCAGATAATGTGGATCCAGCTTGACAGAACATTGTTTCAAATAGTCTTTTGCAAGCTTATTTTTCACTATCCTTTAATAACTATACACACAAATCAAAGGATGACTCTGCCATCTTAATTATATGCATGATGTACATTGTTCCATCTCTACAGTTCTCTCTTGCCTTGTTCTTGTGTCCTATCTTTCCACTCAGGCTTCCTCACTCCACTTCTGGCATCTTTCAAATGCATACTGACTGTACAATATGATACCCTTGGGTCCTTGAAGAGGCCATCACTAAGCCCATTTGAAACAATTGGTCGGACGTAAACTTGGCCTGTGGAATTGTCTGCACAGCCCTTACACGTTGTTCTTTGGCTAAACCTCTCTTGGTCCAGCTGCTGATCATGCAGTGTTGGGCTGAGGAGGGAAGGAGGGAGAGGGAAGGAGGCAAAAGAAAGGCCGAAAGAAAAAAAAAAACACATCGAAGGAGGAATAAAAAGGAGTCAGCCAAGCGTCACCTTTTGTACTGGGTGGAACAATGGCAAGTATGTCACAGCCTGACCCTCTCCCATCACTTTACCCTTGCTTGGTGTTTTTTTTTTTTCCATAGGACCACCATGAAACATGCAAGGTGCTTAAAGACCGGCCAACGATAATCAGCTCCGAGTGAGAAAACACAATTCATATGCTTTCTCTGGAACTGCCCCTGGAGCAAAAAATAACATTAGGCAGTTTAGCCATAAGATGGTGAATACACAGTTGTCTTTCAGCCAGACAGCGTGGCTTGTAAAATGTGGCCAAGCAGGCTGTTGGAAACTACTCGCTAGCTCTGTTTTTTAAGAGCTGAAGAGCCCAGTGTGGAGTGTTCAGGAAGGTAGCATCTGCTGTGGATGCTTCAGCAAATAAGGAAGCCGAAGCTGTGGAGAGCCCTGTGCACAATACCTGCACTTTTGCTGTAAGACACCAGAGATTCGCAAGGCACAAGTCAAAGCGTCCTGGTGGGACGATGCTATAAACACCTATCCCTGGGCTCCTGTCAACCACGGCTGTCTAGCTGCCTTCAGCGGGACTCAGAGGGGATTAGCAAAGGGGAGGAATGACACGACCCAACAATTATATTCTAACACTATTTATAACGATGCCCTTTCAGATTATTGTTTCAGTCAAAACTGACACATCACCCCCTAATCCAAAGGATGATTCGGAGGGATTTGAGTTCGAGCATGCACGGCTTGCTGGCAGAGTGGGGGGGGAGGAATAAAAAATCGGGCAAAAAAAGAGAAGCGACATTCAACAAAATCGCATGTCTCCAGGACAAATTCTGCACGAGATGAGCTCAATTTATCAATGTCAATAACGCCGGGGAACGCAGAACTGAGAGACATGCATATTAATTGAAAATAATCAGATTAAATCGCTACAGTTTGACATTTGCGAGATGGGCACTTTGTCTTGGGGGCTGGAGACACGGGATCGCTTGTGTATATATCACCAACTCTCTCTAATCCGAGAACACATCTTAATTGCATGTTATCACCTTCAGATTGCCTTGGCATTATATTAAATAGTCTAGTAATTACTCTGCAGATCTTGGGGTAAATAGCCTCAGGCTGAAACTCCCGTTGAAAGAATGAAATGACTGAGAGCGGGACGGAGGGGTAACCGCCTGGTAAGTAACAGTATAACAACAGTCCTCCGTGCAAAAGGGAAATGATGACAGTCATCCCTATTGTCACGTACTACTGCTCCTTAAATAGGTCCCCTTTCGGAACTTAGCTTGCAATTTGACCAGCTTCTGTTTTCTAATGGTCCGCAGAGGCCGGCGGTGGCTAGCGCAGTGACTTATGTAAAGAATGGGAGCGTCTCTTTGTGGATGTCACCACTAAGCTCAGGTGGGGCCCCATAATAGATGTGCTGTGGGCCATCTATAGGGGGGGGGCATGCAACTGAATCCCTGGGCCATGGAGGAAGCATAGCATTCAGAGCAGTTTGCCAGCATATGTTTGCTGGGTTTGTACATTGTGGGATAAATTGAAGGGAGGGGTTTTTTGGAGGTGCAGTGGGGAGGGGGGGGGGGGGGGGGGGTTAGATCTGTATGATTGCTGGTAATAACAGCCTAATAGAATAAAGCAATAATTCTCTGCCTGGGGGCAAAGTTTCCGTACCAACAATTTCATGCGACAGATTTATTATAAGGAAATTAACATTTCAGTCAACACGTTTTCCCATCTGAAGTGCTGCTGTCAGGAGACTCGGATAATTACAGGCACGAAGTCCAAGGGTTTGTATCTAGAAGATGCATCAATATCACAGAACAAATCGGCTTACGTGAGAGGGTGCACTTCATTTTTAGTACTCCATTACAATAGCTCATTTGAAATCAAATGTGAAACAAAAATGTTTTCCAAGTTAAACATCCATTACCACATGTGCTGTAAAACAAATGTTGATTTGTCCACAGAAAAGACTGTGTGTGTTTAATTTCAATACTTTTTATGACCTGTGGCCTATCAACAATTTCTGTTAACAGGCAACAACAATTATTGTTGATGTCCAACATTTTCTTTTAGGGCAATACCCTGGTATGCATGCAATAACTCTGCAATGTTATGGTAATTATTTGTAAAAGTAATAATGATAGCTGAACCTTATTTTTTTTAATGAAAGCACTGTTTTACATTGGGTACTTATGACAACTGGTACTTATTTTCCTGATAAAGTGCAATAGAACCCATAAAACACTGGAGACTTCACAGTGATATTGAACACAATCCAAAATGAAAATGTCACCAGTTTTTTTTTTTTTTTTTTACTAGCTATACTGCCTTGTTATTCATGTAATGTTAGGTAAAATACAAAGAGAGGCAGCAAGTAAGCCTCTGGTCTAGTCTCACTCTGGCTCAACCTCCTCCCTGAAGTAATTTGCCCCAGTGGAATTCAGTGAATACAACAAAATACACCATGCTGTTTTAAAACCAACCTGTACAGTAAATCATATTGTTTTTAAAGCCACATGAAAAATTAAAAGAAATGTTTTGATTGCTCTGAAAGTAGTTCAAAGGTTTATTATAATGAGGGATGCACTAATAATATCAATAAAAGAGAGAATGTTACAATCTTTTCAGAGAACTTCTCAGGGCTATTTACATATATTTTTATATTCTTTGTTTTGAGACAGAGAGAAAGAGGGACAATGGCAGTGAGACACTAAGCATGTGGTGTGTGTGTGTGTGTGTGTCTGAAAGAGAGAGGGGATGGAGAGAAATGCATACTTATGCGTCTGAAACAATGAGGAACAACAGTTTGACTAAAACATACAGGCACACACACTGCATAAATACACAACATTAATCATAAACTTATAACATCAACCACAAAAAAAAAACTTTCTCAGAAAGAAATAACACCCAGAAGATCATTTTGCTTAAAATGTTCCTTCAGTGTATGATGGGAATATTAATTAGGCCCATCCATGACCGGCAGATAATAACAATGTCAGAGCAATGAATGGACCCCGTGACCTGTAAAAAAGCTATTCATGTGCTCCAGTCTGCCATAGCTCATTCTGTTATCCAAGAACACAGAACTTTTTCACACTCGTCCAAAATGTCCCAATTGTGCTTTTGCGAAGCATTGTTGCCGGTGTTTGTAAAAAAACACATACGTTTTTATGGAATTGAAAGTTAACATTCACAGCTCATTTGGGGTATTTTTCCTGAATAGGCCAATTTAGATACCTCACTTGTGAAGGTTTCTATCAAGTAGGCACAATAAACGTATATCTTCCTTGGTCTTTGAAAGCACTTCCCATGTTTGGGTTACAACTACATGACATGGAGCGAAAACACCAAAGCAGGGGAAATATTTCAACCCCCCACCCCACCTGCCAATACACACACTCACACGCACACACACACCACCCCCCACATCTTCTGAATCCAGCATTTTCAGAGAGGACGGAGTTTCTCGAAAAAGTTCTTGAAAGTGTCAAATACACACATGTAACTTCAAGTCAAAAGCAGACAAATATATGAAATATTTAACCTTCAATAAATTTGTTCATTTGCCAAAAAAAAAAAATCCAAGCAATGCACAGACATATCATTTTTAATAGAGAAGACCCCCCGACCATCAGCAGTTTGAAACATTGTCTTTGATCACATAGGGTACAATATAAATGCAGGTCAATCCCATGACTCTCCCCTTATTTAATATACCTTTTTGCCAAACAACCGTCTTAGCATTGATATGTGGCAGGAATGTGCATAATAACAGCTTCTAATCTTTTTTTCAGAAATACATTTCAGAATGAAATGACAATGTGATTCAACAAAGAAATATACAGGAGAAAAAATGACCGGGTTTCAGCTATGTGAAAGTGCGTTTGCATGAAGATGTACTCAGCCCTAACTAGGCGTGTCTGAAAAATGAGAATCATAACTCGCTCTGCACCGGGCTCGCCAGATCTACCCCTGGCTTTTGGGGCAGTCTGGCAACACCCCTGGAGTGCTTTGTCGGGCTGCACAATGCCCCTGTGTTGGCCACAGAAATGCTAGTGTTCTCTCTTGAATTCATTCAAATGAAAGTACACGGTCAAGGTCTCTATGGTGAAGAGTCACGGCCATGCATCCGAAAAACTAGGGACTTCTGCTGCAGCTGTGTTTCAGAGATTTTGCGTGGTTACAGTGTTGTTCTGGATGTATCTGGTGTTATAACACGTCCTGTGGAAAAGGCATCTGGGAATTCACAGGACTCCACATATCCTCACAAGGGTTGCATTAGAGTTCTGTATAGAAATATGAATATGCTAGTTTTTCAGGATATTTTCCACAGAGGAATGAGTGGTTGACACCCTTTTCTCTAAATAAATAATATTACCAGTGTTAAAAATACCAAAGCTATATGAAAATGAATTGTTTCTACTGACAAATTGGCTTTGGATGAATGGCATTAATCCAGAAAGTTTGTTGGCAATGGAAAGGAAATTAAAACTGGAACCTGAAAATTTACAGGTTTAAGTCTCTGATTGTGGTTGAACACTTGAACAAGGTATTTAATCAGAACACTTTCTGTAAATACGTACAGTATCTGTATATATGGATAACATATAAGTTATGAAAATCGTCCTGGATAAAATTGTCAGCCAATAATAATGGTAATACAATGTGGCTAGCTGAATATATTCATGTATATCATGTTTTGTGTATCACTCTCATTCTAAAATACCTAATGTTTCATCATCAAGGTCTGTGGAAAAAACATGTTCTAAACACATTAAACCCAATCAAAGAATCTGCTGCTATGAATATATTCATTACTTATTTTTTTTATTTCATCCAACAGGCATTTTCTGAGTGGCTGACAGCACAACACTACCTCTCTATGGTTTGTGTATTTTGACTATATTGTTTTTTCAGTGAAAACTGGCGGTGCCATGTGAAATGCTGTTGATTCTATGCTAGATTAAGTTGTTAAGCTGAATTTACACCCTCATGTTTGTGACCTTCTGTGCCATTGTTCAGAGGCAAGAGTGACAGACAGGAGACTAGCCAACCAGATTCTTGCACTGAATGTAAATGTAAATGAATTGGAAAGACCCTTTCCAGACAGTAATGTCTTTGCTCATGACGTCAACAGGACAGGCCATATTTTACCAACAAGGTTGATAAAATTCAAAATGATTTATTGATGATTAATGGTGATCTCTTTAAGTCACCTTAGATATGTAAGATGCTCTGGAAAGTCTGTAAACAACTGTAATGCAATGACACAAGGCTGCACAAAACAATCAAAGACAGCCTTTTCAAATATGCAGTGATACCTTGAGCTCTTTGTAGCCTAGAGGCTAGATATCTAGCGCTTGTTTGCTGTTCAACGACAACTACTAATATATTGGAAATTCAAGCATAAACATGTAAGTGGGCCTGACACCCGTCATCACCACCTGCTTCCAGCAGGAATAACAACTGCAATTGTTAGTCACGCTTACAAGAGTACTGTGAGAATTTGATCTTATTAAATATAAAAGGGGACTGTGTGTGTCGTATTTAGCTGCTGTGTGAACGGAGCCAAACGGCCACTTTTTGACCTCTCTGACATTTTCAGGAGTCCAAAATGCTACTTTGTGTTAATCAGTTGCAATAATTGTGAAGCTTATTACAATCAATCAGATTGTGTCCCTAGTGTAAATCCTCTTTCTTCTTGTCCACCTCCAATATGTAAAATGCATTATTAGGATTATTTTATTATGCATTATTAAGTTATGTTTGTTCATTGGGATGTGACTAACCATATCATAAAATAGACACAAATTTAAATTACAGTCAGACACAAGCCATGTTGGTCTGCAAAGAGTACTACTGTTTATTATTAGAAATGTATTAACGAGATAAAACCCCTTGAGATGCGACATCTTGTTTTCGAGGGGGGTTCTGTAACATTTGGAGCCTGTATTTATGCTGGCTTTTAGCAGCAATGTGGCAGACAGGTAGCACATGATTGACAATAGAATTCGCACAGAGGAAAGGAAACCTAGGGCAGAATTACAGGCTTTTATGCAGTTTAGATGAAGTTGGTTCTAGCCAAAAGTGGATATATATGGATATATAAACAGATTAAAAAGGGTTTGCGTTAGTGGAAATACATGTAAATAACTAATTGTGTCACGTAAAAAGGGTTAATCCCAGGGAAGTGTTCCATGAGCCCTCTGCCCCCTCCTTTCACAAACGCTCAGCTTTGTGTAACTGTTAAAGAGCTGACGGGCCCTATGGTAGGACGCAGCTGACTGCGGAGAATGAGTTAAATCAGAGACATGCATTTCCAATCTGATCTCTCATTATTCGCCCCGAGAGGAAGGAAGCCGGTAAATGTCGACGAGGGGAGTGATCCCGCAGTCGGGGGGGGGGGGGGGGGGGTGTGGTAGAATCAGACCCCGCTGATCTCAGTACAGCCCATCAGGATGAGACACCAGGGGAAACACAGCAACATTAATGGGTTAAGGCACTGGCTTATGGACTTGGGTGTCACTGTCTGACATCCCAGATAGAATGGTGCTCTACCCTGACAATAGTGCAGCTTTATAAATTACTAACAGGGTGAGTACAATGACAGCATTTTAAGTTTCTTCAGAGAAGGGTATCGACTATGGCAAATTAATGAAGCACAAGCTCAATGGCCATAGTACGCTGTATGTTCAGTGGTTAAATAAATACGCACAAGCATAATAAGCAGCAATGAACATGCTACCTGCGTGTATGATTATAATTATAAATGCATAAAGTATAATTTAAAGAAAAAATATAAAAGCTGAGCGCATTAATCCTTTCAAATATATGCAAATTCGTTTCTGATTTGTTCTTTTAAGGTTCTTTTAAAATGAAAAATGCATATGAATATGATTATCACATTCTCCACCAGGTCAAACAAGGGTCAGCTCAAAGAACCTGGGGTTGTCTAGTTCTTCAAGGACACCCCTGAAGTCATGCTCATACTGTAGTGTTTAACCCCGCGCTGGAAGGGTTTCATGTTTGTGTATTCAACAGGTACCGTCGCCGGTTAAAAGGGAAGGTTAATGGTTTTGGCTCTATGGAGCGACCTCTGGCACACGTGTTGTTGTGGTCACCAGCATGCCATTTGGCAGTGTGGGTCTTTAAGAGTTTAGATATGCTTTTGAACCCCTCTTTGATTTTCAGAATTTGTACAGGATCAATAATGACCAGGAACTTCAAAGCCGCTCCTGTCTGCCTGCTAAATTCTACCCCCTCACCTGCCAGCGGCTTTTTTTTGAAGCGTTTCCAATCACACAGAGACAAAAAAAAGCCTTTACTAAAAGAACACTTGCAGTGGGTTTAAAAATAGCGCACTCTGTTTATAAAATAACATATGCACAACGTGAACATGAATTGAGCTGTTTGTGTTAAAAAATAAATATGTAAAGGTCACCCATGAAATTGCCACTAACAAAAATACACAGGTCTTTTGCAGGCAGTCGGTGCCAGTTGATCTGTTTGCTAGCTGTTACTAGTTGTAAACTTGGTCTATATTTTTTTTTCAGCACCCACCTAGCCTGTCTTCTTCCTCATCAGTTCAATAACTTCAAAATAAAAATTACATTTATAGTGAAGATGTAGTACTGGTGTGTTTCTGGGTAAGATATTCATTTCAGCTTACCTTTACGTATTCTTAACCAATGCGTTCTCATGGTCTGCTGTGACTTTAATACTCAAGTGAGATATTTCAGGGCTGTTAAATGATTGAAAATAATTACAAGATCAAGATTAATAATTCAAATGAAATAACATTTAACATTTTCTGAGTAATAGGGACTAGTACTAGAGAACATTTTAACTGAGGATCTTATACAAAAATGTTAGTGTGTGGGGATTCTCTGTTCTCTCCCCTCAGTTGCAAGTTAGCTCACACCTCTCCACATTTTGTGTGTTTGGTACTCCAGTTTACATTTTTTACTAAAACCTGTGGCAAAGTAGGGGCTGATCTTCAGCAAAACAGTTCACTCCAGAAGTTTGCCAGATGTTTACAGCTATTTGCCTGGAGAGGAGACCCCTGGAAATCTGAAAACTACACATTTGGTATGGCTGTGATAGCTGTTAGTAGCCAACTGTTTGCTACTAGTGACAAAATGTTTCTAGTCATTGTGAAAGCATTAACCAACCTGGCGACCAAACAAATTTCCAGCTGCCCATATTTGCCATTAGTTTGAAACTGTAGTTAAAACCTAGAAAATAATTTGTCATAGATTTTCTGGATGTTCGCTGCAAGAGGATGAAAATTGTTGATTGATTTTTGATATATCCTGCAGTGTTTGTTCATAGTACCAAGAACTATACCAGAATCAGAATCAGAATAGATTTTGTATTGTCACTGCAAAATTGTGAAACTATGTCAGACATTACTTCTGTGTCTCTCATGGAACAACAATGTAGTCCTAATTTACATAAAGTAATGTTTCTTCCACCAAGAAGGAGGTTACATCTAGACACAGAGATCCATTCTATCCATCACTCAGGACAGTCTGATCATATTTATTATTCTTATTCCACCACATAGCTGGATACATCTTTAAAGCTGGCACTGACCATCCCCATAGGATTAAGATCTATTCCCTGAGCTAAATTCCTAGAATATTGTAGCAAGATTAACTTGAAGTTATGCATTGTACTGCGCAAATATAGAAAAAAAGGTTATTCCCTTTACCATTATACAGCCATCTCCAGCTTGATTAAGGTAGCCACTGTTGCGCTGTTGCGCTGGACTTGATAAAAACTCAAATGCGAGAGTTCATAAGGAGAACCTGGAGGTACGTCCTTGTAGTACTGTCTTACAGTTTCTTGTTCTTTTTTTTTTTTTTTGTCGGTGCACACTGTGGTATGAAACAAGCTTTCACACCTGTCATAATGAATCAAACAGAACCAGTGAACGATCTATGATCCGAAACATCCCGCTCAAAAATTAACCAGGTGTGAAAGCCACCTTAGCTAACACAATTAAACCATGCCAGCAGAGGCAAACTACAGAAACTTAGTAGCGTCAAAACAAGAAATGTTGATTTCTGAATTAAAAGAGGTCACTGCAAATGTGTGATTTTCTTTATTTGCTATCAATATTCACAGATGCAATTATTGTTGTTGAAGTACTAAGAAAAATCTGGTAATGGCAGTTTGGTTGTGGGAATGTCTCCTTTTAGGGCGTAAGGTCAGGTGTGCTTTCTCATGTGTTCACATGCACCAAGGACTAAAGTAAACTAGCTGTTCTATAATTTCCGACAATACACATACAACTCGAACATCTGCTCCCTGTGTGGGTTGACAGGAAGTGACTCTAAATACGGCAGTGGTCACGACCTGTCTCGTAGGATCACTGCATTGTTGTAATAGCGCCTGAAGGAACATCGCGCTGTCCTAACAACATCACAGGCGCATGTCTTTTATACACCAGGGACCAGCTGAAGCTGACCCTGGCCTCTGACTCTCTTTGGAATAATGTCACTGAGAACCAAGCATGCAAACATTGAGAACTGAATAGTAAGAAATAATGAAATGTTTGACATTGATCCCACTTCACCTCCACCTTTGTGGTTCAACCCCTTTGGTGTTTAGATGTCGTAAATCAGGTCAAAGAAGGCCAGTGATCTCCATTAAGCATCTATTGAAGCTCATATGAGAGATTACATTTACATTTACATTTATTCATTTGGCAGACGCTTTTATCCAAAGCAACTTACAAGTGAGGTACAATACAACAATACAAGCGAAAAACCATACAGAGTCAACAATGTTACAAGCACTGCATGACCAGGGTTCAATGACTGGCCAGGCAAGGTACAAACTAGCAGGTAAAGCTGAACAGTACATTAAACCATTAGATTACTTTTTTATTTTTACAGTTTTGTAGGAGAAAGTTTGAAACATTCAGAGAAGTTCCTTTAGGGGGTAGTGTTTCAGGTGCTCAGATGGCTGCAAGAAAATCCTAATTTAATTTTTTGGAATGTTAATTTCTTCTTCTTCTAAAATAATGTTAGACATTTGATTTTTCAAATGGCTGGGTGCCCTTGTGTTAGAATGCTGAAACTTCAAGAATTATTTCCTAGTACCATAAATAAGTGTTTTTTACTGTACATTATCAAAATACACCCAAAAAAGGTTATCCCTCATCCTCTAAAACTTCAGAGGCCAAATCATAATACATTGGTCACAGTGAAGAGAATATCTTTCATTCGATTCTGTCATAATCCGTTCCGATTTATTAAAGGGGAGGGGCAGTGCATAACAATGTCTGAGCTCATTTCCATGTGAGCCTCCCCTGCATGGTGTCTGTGATTAGAGGAATTAACTATTTTCTTTTGAAAAAAAAAAAAAAACCCTCCCTGACTAAGAAATCCCAGTCATGCTATTGACTAATGGAACTGACTTGGGGATTTTTTCCCCCCCAAAAAAATACAAGTGGGGAAGCAAGTGCTCAAATCAACAAAGCTCCTGCTGGTCTTCTTTAACCATTTACCTTGTGAAAATCGGGATACTGCAGGTGTTTATATAATTGAAGGTGTGGTGCGGGTCTCAGCAACCCCCCCCCCCCCCCCCCCAACCCCATACCACCACCACCACCCCCCAGTAGGCGTTTGTATAGAGATTACCCAGGTACAGAGAGTTAGCTACCTGAAGAATAGACCAGCAAGCACCTCATTAACATATCACCATTCACAAGCAGCTGTATTTCCGGGGAAAACATTTAAAGGGCCCATTCATCTATGCTAATGGGGCCTGTTCACATCACATTGTGTGAGAAATGAAGTCTCTGACTGCGAGTTTCCTGTGCCATGCAAGCTGCTGAGGGTCTTTTTTTTATCTCGTGGCTGCTCACGTGACCTCCTCCTGAGAATATAAAGAACAAGCCTGTTTGGGAGGGGATTAAAGGAGAATAAATATAGCATTCATAATGGCAGCCTGATGACATACAGTAGCGTTTGAGACTCAGCACAAAGGTTAACAAATGCAGAGGCAGTGAAACAAGTGTGAAAAAAGAACATTCGATCAGCATTTTTGGATTTAAAACTGTTAGTCTTTTTTTGTCAATTCAGGAACTGTTATCTCTTCCCAAATCATTTAGACATGTGTGATTGTGTACTGAGCAGATACTGTACAAAACATTCCTTTTTATTTGATTTTTTTTTTTTTTTTTGCTTTCCATCATGCAATTACATTCACTTTAGAACCTAAAGTGAATAACAGCACTTGCGTTTTAAAAGAATGAAAAAACTCACTCCACATTCCAAATTAGAGCAAATTACACATCAAGTGATTATGAAACAGTTGGTATTATAGAAATCAGAAGAAAAAAAAAGGTTGGCAATTTGTGGAGGATGGAAAGGGGTGTTAGGGGAGGTTGGGGGGGGGGGGTGGGGTGGGGGTCGGGTGGGGTGGGGGTCGGGCTGTGTGTGAAGGGTAAATCCCAATCTGAAGCGGGTTCTTGTAAAGATAATTCCAGTTAATGGGGCCCTGTACAGCCAGCTAACATACTAACTGACATTCGGGCTCTAGGTAATCAGGCTGACATTATCGCAGGCACCAAAGTGACATCTCGTCATCAGGAATTTTCTTCATTGGCACCGAAAATGCCAGCCTCCTCACCTCTGACTGCGTGGCCCCCACATCTATTAACCTTATTGATTTGGAGCCCTGCTGTGCTCCTCCAGAGTCCTTGCACCCCGCTGGTGGGCTGAAGTGGATCAATCCTGTGCCGGGGGCCAGAACTCAATAACCGCGCAGCGCGGAGAAACACTGTTTACTACAAGAAATGAATGGTACTATCGGTATTAATGCAGCTCGGCTGTATGTGCCCCTCTGATTCACCAAGGTTTTTCGTGTGCCACAAAGGTGGGCCTTGCTCAAAGAAAGCCTGTGGAAATTAAAAATGGCCACACTGGCATTACAAAACAAAACAAAGAAGCAAAAATAAGATTATCATGCCTTATACAATTATTTGTTTCTTTATGACTTTCACTGCTGCCACTACTTCTGTTGCTGCTACTACTAATAAATAGGAATAATAGTAGTCATGGTAAGATATTCTATTTTTTGAAAGTGTTCAGTGAGAGTATTACTGTTTGAGCTTTTTATCATATGGACCAAAAGGTCAGTTTTAAATGCTGAACAAATCTGGGTTATGGGTAGAATGGTGTGGACTTCAAATGACTGATTGCTTTATAAAACAAAAAAGTAAAAGGAGGCTGCATTCCACCCTTTAGATTCAGGTTCCAGGCTTGAGTTTCACTTAAAAGAGAACTTCTAGATATATTGCACGATCATATCTGAAAATATTTAAGTAATGTCTATGTATTTGGTAAGGTTTAGGATGGGTTTTTATAATTTAAATGATGAAATAATGATAACGTTAATCTTAAATCTTTGTCATTTTAATCCCCTCTATTTCCCACACTTTTATATCTAATAAATCTAACACTAGCAATAATTGGATTTTTTGAATAATTAAGCTCCAGGCTACACAAAATTTTGAATATGACACAAAGACATTATTAAAATAACACCACAGACAACCAAATCTGAATGTCCTATTTGGAATTGTTGTATGTATTGTTAATTATTGTCTGTATTGTTAATTATAATGACTTTTGTATTATGTAATGGAAGGCTAGGTAGCTGGAGACGTCTTACTATTCAATTAGTCATCAACATTCAGCTGTAATATTTCATTACATGCACACCTTATTTACCAGAAATTACTACCTAAATTACTAACGGTTGGTAATAAGAAGTTTGATTTTTTTTATTTGCAAAGTGCATCCTCAGCTGCTAACATGGCTGGAATGGATCAGAAGTTAGGTCATACCTGCTGAAATTCATTAAAAAAGCAGACAGACATTTTTGAGCTGATACAGGCCAGGCACATTTGAGTGTGGCCAGTGAGGCTCCACTACTCCACTTCCAAAATATCACACCTGTGTCTGCCATCCTTGTTGGAACTTATTTTTCCTTACAGAGACTGACTTTTAATTTCATCTTTCTGTGTAAATGTTTATAAGTAATATGTATAAATAATAAATTATTAATATAAAATAGATTCATTTTGACAGTATCAACATGTCTTATTATTAGTGTACATAGTTCTCCAAAGAAATTTGTAATGTGACCATTCATCCACCAGGTATTACTGAAGGTTTGATAAATTATTCAAAAGGCCTCTAGTATTGAATCGATAAAAGATCAGGTATAATTGCGATGTTGAATGCATTTGAGAAGTAAGTTAAACTTTGGCTATTCAACATAAAAAAGACAGCTTAACCCATGAGTGGTGCCTAACCCAATCAGCTTTATGTTGAAATGTAAAAGTAAAATGAGGTCTGCCTTTTGCCAAATAAGTGTTTATGTGCTGTTACGCAGTGCTAAACAATTTTACGACAATTTATTCCGGAGACTCCATTTACATGTAATTTGCAGTCGCGAGGAACAAATGTAGCTCTAAATTATTCATTTGACAAATAACAAATTCACACAGATAAAGGATGTCCTTTAGATGTAGTCTCCTCTTAGAGCCAAAAAGTGTAATTAATGCAAATATTATGTGCCAAATGCTGACATGTTAAAAGCAGGATAAATACTAATCTGTCTATTAATTTCTAGTGTTCTGCTTTGTTTGTTTACCAATATTTACATAAATCAATATTTACATAAATCAAATGAGGATCTACTCATTTCTATGTATAGAGGACTGAGTGTACTGATGGTGTGGTGACCAGCCTCTGCATCTCAGGGCCAAGGGGTGACATACAGGATGCGTGTGTAAGACCACTACTATACTAAGCATATGAGCAGAAGAAAAATGTACTGTCTGTGTGTATGTTGTGGAGGAGAGGTGACAGTCAGGAAAGCTATAAAACTACAAGCTTATCAACATACCAACAAACCTGCATCCTGATGAGGCAACTCTTATATGGGTGTCAAATACTCTGGATAGATACAACAGAAAGACATCCGTGCGCCTTCAAACTGTATTTTTAACAGTGTAAAGCATGTAATACACTGGTCTGAAACCCAACAGACATCTAACCTGCATGATGGTGGCGCACAGGGCTTTCAGATTTTTTTGAGATGGTATCCATGGATATAACCCTACCTTCTTTGGCTCTCACGTTGGTTTATTTATGACACACTGGTGACGGTGGGTTTAAGGTTCACCATTTGCTTATCGGGGGTGGGGGCTGAATAATGAAACCGGAACCCATGACCACAAAAACCAGAGGTCAGTGTGCTAATCGCTATACTGAGGCACACTGCTGTGCAAAATATTTAGTGATACAATAATATCGTTCCCATTTAATTGAAATGCCAATTCCCGATGTTATGATCTTGCATTGTATTAATATGAGATTACCATGACAGGAAACAGAATTATTACTGAAGAGACCCTCCAATTAAATCTTAATTTCCTGACATAACTCACCCATCACAAAGACTTACATGATTCAGGGTGGTATTCATTAAATACCAACTTTATTGTCATTCAGCAGATGTCCATGTATAGACTTACAATTCAATAAAAACTGGAAAATGAAACATAACAGAACAACTCTTTCAGATACATCAAATACATACAATACCTATTTCATTGCTTATAGCCAAACCTGATTGGTGCTTGGTGAAACCAATGAAGATCAAGAACAATATTAGGTTGAGTGATGATATTCGAGGTGAATTTGGAGCTGGGAATTCTGCACTGTAGTGACATTTCTAAAGGGGCTGGTTTCATAGCGTGGCTAGAATGTAGTGTTACTGTCTTTTTCCTGTCTGCATAACTGTGCCACTTAATCGCTGTCCTCCCCTGAGAGTCCATGCCCTTGATGTACTTCACCATATCCCACTCTAACTCCGAATTGTCAAGCTAACATTTTCATGGTGGTAACCAGCTTCCTTTACACAACTGAGAACCAGGCTCTGGTCTCCCACTCCCAATACAGCAACATTACCACGTGGCTGAAAGTGTAGGCCCTATATTTCTGTGTGGAAGGAAGGAAAAGGAATCAGTGTGTATTGTTTAAGATCCATTTTTATAGATACTTGATGGTCATTTTGACTATGGGTCCATGGAAGAAGGAAATGATAGCTTTTTTTTCCTACAATATGTGTCCATTTTTGTTGATAGTCATTTTGGCTGAGGGAATATGGAAAAAGAAATGACAACATTCAGTTTGATGGCCATTTTGGAAGCCATCAGGCATCTAAAGGAAGCAACATCTAAGCACTGAAGGCACGATACTGAAACAGATGAGACATATCCTAATATGAAACCATAAATATTTGCATTAATGTTTGGTCACGTAAAGATTAGTCACCAAGCTGCCATTTCAAGTTGATATTTTTTCTGGCAAACTTAAAACAGTACATTGCATGAAAAATACAAAAAAAAAAATAGGATGGGTCTTGTAATCATGTTGCTAGGTTGGAGAGCTACAACATTAACAAGCAAGCTGTAAGTCGGGGCATACACATCTGATGATAAATCAAAGCCATCACAACTAATTTACAGGTAAATTGCAAACCGAATCAGTCTTGAAGAGTAAACAGTATTTCCATATTCAATCAATTTGTTTTAGCATGCAGTACCCCCCAATATCTCCAATAGAGAGGCAAACATTAAAGAAAAACTACATCAATAACAGACTGAATTTTATCTGCAGTGTGATTACTTTCATAGCACCAGGCTTTGAAGGAGAACAGCTTTGCTCAGAATACCTTGTATGCACTGATTTTACTCTGTTTTATATTATTATTTCTGCGAAACAAGCTTTCACACCAGTCAAGAGCAATTGAACTTAAGCATGGGCTAAGCTCTTATCCCATATATTCACCCTGTAAAAGACACGGAGGTGAAATCATTCTCAAAGAGATCCTTCAGTAAGGGCATGACAGCGGCATCCATTATCACCCCAAACCCCTGACACTCCTCCAGAGGTTCATAATATCATCCCGGCTTCATAATGATGCTCCCTCCAAACCACCCAGCGCCTCCTCCCATTTCCCACACAAACAAGCAAATCATTTGCATCCCCCCTTATTACTGCGGTGTTGCAATCTGAAGGTTCTCATTATTTCAGCGATACTGATGAATCCTGACTTTTTCAGATGGAGGGAAGCCAGGTCTAATGGTACCATTTGTCAACCCTTTTGTGGCTGCGATCTCATGTGCTGTGGAGAGAACAATCTCCTCTTTCCCTCGACAACTCTCTCCAACCAGAGGCTGCCCGGCTCCCCGTTTCAGACTGCAAAACGGCTTTTCAGGACACTCCACTCACCTCTCTCTGCAATCATGACAAAATGACAAAAAGGATAAAAAGGATATATATATCCTTTGGATGTGTCATATATATGTGATATATATAGCTCTGGATTACTGCCCTCTACACTGCAGGTCAGACACAGAATAGGTGAATATAGCTAGCAAAGGACAAGCATAAATGCAGACAAGTTAGCAAAGAATAGATTTTGAGGAAATTTGATATACTTTTCAAAGACATACGTTGCAGTGTGGGATAGTGGTTAAGGGACTGCACTTGTAACCAGCAAGCTATAAGGTCAAATCCCATGTGTGTGCCTCTGCTGTTGCAGCCTTTAGCGATGTATTCAACCTGAATATCTGAGGCAAAATGTACAGCTGTATAAATGGACAGTATGTATAATTCAAGCTATACAAGTTGCCCTGCACATCTGTAAAATAAATAAATAATAACATAGAGTCAATATCACAGACCAATATCTGTATGTTGAACATTATCTTAAATTAATGTTCCCCCCCCACACGCACACACACACACAAGCTGACCAGTATCTAACCAGTATTAAAACTATGTAAATAGATCAGTCAATACTAAAAGATACTATAGTTTGTCCATTTTTAAGGGAAAATATTATGTTCAGCTGATAGTCATTGAGTCACTGCTTCACACACATTGCCAAAGCTGTTCTCTGCTGCAAGTCAAATTCCATTTCTTTTGAAGTGAACCGAGAGAAACGAACATCTGTAAAAACAACCCGCTGTGGCTTTAAACTTTGGACACTTTTTTCTCCATCCAGCTGTAACAACCTCTGCAAATCAAGACATACAACTGCAAAAATCTGCTCGCATTATATCGACACATTGGTTCTCTATGCAACACAATATACCTTGTAATTTTGCCTAATTGCCTACAAACTCAATTAGTTGCTCACTGCATTCCAATGACCAATCGCAGTGAAGAACTCGATGAAGAATCACAATTTTTGTTGATGAAGCAGTGAATTTGCCAATAAAACCTCAAAAAAAAAAACCAAAAAACAAAACAAATAAAAATAACATTGCGAGAATGTTACATGTTAACCCCCCCCCCCCCCTCAAAGCCTGGCACCAGCTTTTCTCCCCATGGCTGCCACTATTACTGCGATTACAGACAGCTCCGTAAGCTGTGTACGGCGTGATGGAGGTTTAAGCGTCAGTGTCTGCAGTCACTGGTCTTGTCTGCTGCTCATCATCCCGCTGTGTCACTCGATCGCAGCAGGGGAGAAAAACTTACACCCAGGGCAAATCTGTAAACACCAATTTAATCTGCATGGGAAAAGTTACTGTCATCAGCCGTGACAGCAAAAGCCTCCAGGCCACGCCGCGGCAGAAAGAGTCACTCCACTTCTCCAATATTGCTGTCAAATCCAGACATTAAGCCATTATGGACGTCAAAAATCTGCTATTGAGAAGTTATTTTCTATTTGGAAAACCAGGAGCCAGATTGGCTTCCTGGAGCCCCGGCGTATGTGTGCATGTGATTAAAACAAGTCAGTAATTTGCTATTCTCCATTAGCTGCTAACAAAATGTTAAATGACCTACAGTGGAAATAGATTGGAAATGTGATTTTTTTTCTTGCCATCCATGCAAATGTCTGGCGATGTCTGTTGACTAAACCTGATTATTTAAATTAGAAATGTAAGAGAACTAATGATGTTTTTTGTTTCCCATTGTGCCTGGCCTTTGGATTCAGTTTCGCAAAAATCACAGTAAAGTTTTTACTGTGAGCAAAAACCACAAGGAAATTATACTAATGAAATAACATCATATTTTGACCTCTGACTGATCCTTTGAATCTTGCAGTGTGATTCTTGACTTCATTTTATAAAATAACCGCTTATTAAAACTGCGGACTGCACTCCAGCATAAACATTGCTTGCCGTGGTGTAAAAACAACAGATCTTACTCAGATGTTCACTGAAGAATGCCAAATGGAACTTTGAAACCTATGCTGCTTTTTCTGAAAACAAAAAAAGCAAAGCATAGTGCCATGGGGTATTTTACTAAAGTCTTTTCTTTTTTTTCGTGTAGCTATCATGTATCACAGTAACCAGTGAGGCAAAATCCAGCACTTAACAATGATCCAAATTACTGGCTGCCCCGCCCCTGTTTTTCATACCCTAACATCTCAATTTCATGGGGGACACTTAGGGACCCCCCGTGCACTCATGTGGGAGAGCTCGGGCCTGTGTCGCAGCCATTGTTAAAGATTTGGACCCGGGAAAGCTCTGTGCAGGACAATACATTATGAGACATTAGGATGGCGTGCTGACTGTTGACACTGTACTGTTTATTCTTTCATTAATGACAAACACAAGTTACAACTTTCAAATGCAAGGAGCACATGGCATAGAGTGTGTGGTTTATAAAAGGAAGCATAACCAGCCTGTGTTTCTCTTAGCTTCTCACAGCTCCCCCTGAGAGACCCAAGGCCTCTTTTCTTCCTTGTGACGCTATGATTCTGTCTCTGGGATCACCCCCGTTCAAGCCAACGGTATCCCGTAACGGGGAGCAATTGATGGCATCGGACTGGTGCTCTGTCCGCCTGTGGTCTGTGATCCGTCAATCCGGTTCTGCTCACTCTGAGACCAGTGGCAGGGACTTACACGGTTCAGCTGGCTTTGGCCCAAAGAGGGTGGGGGGACGTCCTCAGCACTGGGCGAGTGGCCCTGAGGCGTGCAACTGACAGACTAGGACCATCAGGATTCATTTACACAAGTGATGTCACCAGGGGCTTTATGGGTAGCACATGCCACTGTTGGACAGAAACTCCAGCACAGCACAGCGGTGCAGCCTCCCCGAATGCATTACTCACAGCTAATTTACAAGATGGAAGAAGAAGTCTCAGGATTGCTTAGTTAGTTTGGTTTTGTTTATTTTGTTTTTTCTTCTTCTTCTTCTTTTAAATGATCAATTTCAGTTGTATTTGGCTGGCTACAAAGAAACCCTATCTGATTTGATACTTCCTAACTGACTTTAGAGGGTAAAACGCACACAGCTTAGATCTTTGAAAACAACACAGTGTATCTTGGAAGGTTTTTAATCACAGTGATTTTGAGGATTTTGAGGAGGTGGAGAGTATGCCCTACAAAGCCAGGCATGTAGCATGACCTTTATGGGAACAATTTCCATAAAACATGACCATGTAACAGGAGAGCGTGGGCCACAGTTTTGCGTTTGATTACATTACTTCTACATTGCATTGAATCCATATTATATTCGATTTAAGCACAGTCATGCAGATCTGGGAATCACTTTAAAAAATATGAGAGGTTGTACCAGACTACCAGGCGAGAGAAATATTGAATTAACCCTGCTGCTTTAACCCATTTATGTATAACATCACAGAGTATGGGCAGAGGAGAGCCAACATGCAGGAATTTTCACAGTGGACCCTATAAAAGAATTAGGACGACACCTCCAATTGTCTCGTCACCCCCTTTAACCAAGCCTGTCTGAGGCACTAATTAAATTGATAAAGACAGAAAGGCATGGACTATTCGATGGGCCCGTAAATCTTCCATAAACATCATTTGTTTTAAAACTGCGCTAAACCCATGCTGTTAAATTCTTTCGCCTGCTGCTGTCGATTAAAAGGACGATCAGCTGGACATCCCCTTCCTACCGTGTAATGGTCAGTGTCCAACCTCCATACCCCTGCTGCTTTAAGTAAATTATCACAGGGGAAGTTTTTTTATCTTCTTCTTCAATCGACATTTAGCTTACAAGCCCAACTAGACCAACTCCACAATGCAGGGTAGAGTAGGGGCAGGCATATGAATGTGCAATTCATTGTAACTATGTTAGTCTTTCTCCTGGTGCTCATAATGTTTATATTGTTAATAAAGACAATGTGTATGTGCTATGTGTAGTTATGGAATCCAATCAACATATTCATGTAGCAAGAATGGGATCACTAAAGCTATAGCTACTTTGTACAGATCTTTGTAAGTCTAAATGAATGACTTGTTGATATATTAAGTCTCCCTGTTTCTTTTTCCTGATAGTGATCTGCTAAGTCCATGTTTACAGGATAAAAACAAGTGTAACGTAACCTTCAGAAGCTCTCTAGGCTGTGTTATTCAAGCAGTAAGGCGGGACATGAGAATTAAATTACACGGGATAAGGCATAATTAAATATCGTTTAAAAGTTGAGATAGTCCAATTATTGCTGAAGCAGCTTAGCTTTCTTTTTTTCCTAAATGGAAGTAAATCAGAAATGTACAGCAGATGTGACCAAGCGCGATCAAAACCATATCTAAATGTTAATTACAGTTTTCCAGAAGAAACGGTGCAAGAAAGAGATAATCCATTTATGAGGAAGGACGTGAAGGGCTATTAGGGAACGTTAATTCATTAATCAGAACTTTGTCTGGGTGTCCTCAATACTAGACTCACAGAGAAACACTTAGAACACATGCAAACTAAATTACATCACCATGCATCTGAAATATTTTAGATAACATGCATGGCCACAGAAACATAAGCTAGTTAGTGATCGATTAGATTAACAGAAAGCAAAATGCAAGAAAGCAAAACGTGTGTTTTGCCTCACAGTCTTTCCATTTCACGCTCCAACTGAAACACGTAATCCTTGTCCTCTTTTTAGTCCTCTCTCTTCTCAGGTGAAGAGGGGCTGCTTCCCCAAAGCGTACCAGGTAAGCCGAGAGCAGGGGGGGGCACAGAAGAAATAGCCAGCAGGAGTCAAGTTCTCCACTATAGCCATGTTAATGGCGTCTTAATGGACAAAGGAATATTGGCAAAGTATGGCCCAAACTTCAAAGGTTGTGAGAGAAGGGGGAAAAAAGAAGCCTGAATGAAGAGAGGACCTTCCATCAAGGGTTTCCAAAAAGGCGAGGCCATCCATAGTGTCAGAACAGCATGGCCCCTTCGTTTCAATCAACCAAACTGCACCTCAAATATATGCAGAGAAATGCACAACAAAGCCAATTGCTTTTAAGCCAGCAATTGAGCTCCTAATACTGTTTCTGAACAAAAAAGGTGCTATTCATGATGCTCACAAAAAAAAAAGTTGAGGACACATCCTTGACTAAATCCTCTTTTCAAGTATAATCCACCTTGCACACTTTATCTTAAGACTCAAGAGTGTCTTACATCAGATCTAATCCCACAGGCTTATTCACAACAGTGCAAAAACCGACTTGATTATGTTCCTGTTAAAGTACACCCATTCACTCCTTAGTGCCATTGGGAGACACCTGGGATAAAAAGGATTTAAACAAGTTTGAATAGGTTAACCAGGTGTTGAAACAAATAATGGTTTAACATTGTAATTAAAATTGCTTGAATAGAAGGTGGCACTCATAATGGTCTCCAGTCAGAATGACTTTTTGCATGCAAACTAACATGATGCTGAAAGGGATTTTTTTCCTTGGAAATTTATGAAACAAACATTGATTAAAGGCCAAAGAAAGCAAGAATCTTTGAAAGGAACAAGTCTAAGATAACACACTGTTCTTATTAGGACAAAAAATTACCACTAATGTTCCCGCTTCATGTATATCACTCTGGCTAAATTATACAAATAAATAAATAAGGAACTAAAAATGTTTTCTATATCAAATGATAAATTTGAGCTTTGGATTAATAGCACCAGTCTCCAAGTGAAATAATAAAGAATAAAATAATAATAAAGTTTTGAGTGTGCCTAAAAGGTTACTTGCATGAGAGCCTGGAGTATAATTTCACTGAACTGTGCCAAGATCCTCTCACAGATTGTTGTCAGCTCACATTTTATCTTCTGCTAAATGAAGTGATTGCAAAATAAGTTTAAATACTGCACAACATCATGCTCTGCGCTGATAGACTATTTATTTGTTCTAGATTACAAATGTTTTTCAAATAAGCAACCAACAGCCAATATGGTACCACCGTTCAATGAATCCAAATTAACACAACGTGGAGAGCTAACCTTTTCCGCAGCCACTGCAATCAGTTTTTACACTTTATGCAATCATGCTCTGTTGATATGTGCCGCTAAGTAGAAAGGACAAAAATGAAATATTTGTGGAAGGTTTGAGTTGTCATTATCACAGAGCGTAACAGTGTATTACAAGATATCAATGCGACTTCTGTGGTTCTGAAAGTCAGAGTGTTCTGATTCTACAAAAAAGAAAAAAAACTATTAAATAAATAAAAGTAACAGTAATAAATAATTTGGCAAAAATCATTCATTTTTGACGAATATCCAAGTGTGGTCTATAATGCAGAGAACATCGATATCAGAAATAACCTGAATTTGAGGATTCAATGTGCCAAAGAGCAGAAATATGTAAATGTCTTTTGAGCTTAAGAATTTGATGGAAAATGATTTGTTAACATGTCAGAAAAGGGTTGTGCTCTGAAAAGTTTCCAAACAGGAGATGTAAAACTTAGAAACGGGCCTTCATTTCCTCCAAGTACTTCAGAGCACCCTGTGGAGAAGGTCCTAATCTTGATGCATCAAGCCATGTAGAGGGAAAAAAAAGACTGATTGCAAGTGATTGACAGTCCAGACGGTTACCACAGTAACTCCATTTTGGCTTTCTTTGGAATTCCAATTTATCATCAAAATGAGACGGTTCTAAAAAGGCCCATTATTGTAAGGGGCAAAAATCTGAGAGCCGCAATCGACTACCTGTGGATCGATGATACAGTGGGTCGTGAGGGGTCACCACATATGTTAAAAAAGATACCTAGAAAGAGAAAAGATGCATGTTCCATTAGTCAATTTTACCAGCTTTTCAATTGCAGATATGTTGCACCAAAGCCGATTGGATCATGTCTAGATGATAGGTATTTGGTGTTTAAAGATAAGATGTCTCAAAATAGGTGCCATCACTGACTCTTGTATAGAACTTGAATTGATGGCAGCCATAACTGTCTTGAGTCTTGAGAATCTAACCATCCAATTGAGTCATCAACCCAACCTAATGGCATATTTCATTTCTGTGATGATTATGAACTCTTTATATGCCAGAGTTCTAAAATAATAAGTAATTACGAAATGTTACTGAGGTGATAGTACTGTGTGGCGTTTAGTGGCATTGAACTGGGGTTGTGGATCTGAACACTGCCACTCTCAGTGTACACGGACCAGCGCTTTGTTTTCAATGTGTGCTATGGTTACGCGTCGTCCGCCACCCTGCCTGTAAGCGTGCATTGAGAAGAATTGAGTAATGCGCAGAATTACGGTCGTGAGTCAGTGTGTGCGCTGACTTTAGATCCCAGAGGCAAAAAAGATGAGCAAAAAAAAAAAAAAAAAAGCAGTGGAAAGACATCCGTCACGGTGACCGCGCTCTCTCCCAGGCAGGCCGCACCACGCTGCTACGGCGATGCGGCGTCGCCGCCGTAAAAAGGTCACCCGCGCTATGATGAAAGAAGGTTACTGCTATCGCTTTCAGAGTGATGAAAGCATTCCTTTTCAGCACATCTTATTAACCTTTGGCGCCTGTTTCCCAATTGTCTTTTGTGCCGGCGGAGGCGCGCGTGAGGAAGGTTTGCCGGCCGGGAGGGCGAGGACGGGAAGGGAGGGATGAGGAAACGGGGGTTGCCTGGGAGAAGGAGGGCGTCAGGGCCAGGGCGGTAGCAGCAGCGGCGGCGTGCGGCAGCCGGGGCACACACGCGGGCATCGCATCAGTGTGTCCCCAGAGATGACGCAGGGAGACAAGCACAGCGCCGCGCTCCGAACTTACTTAATGTAATTAAAGTTGAGAAAGGTTAAAGCTTGACGGTGAGAGGAGATGAAACTCGTTTCTCTGAGGCGTGGGACGAGAGGAGGCACCTAGTCAAAAACGCTAAACACAGAGGGCCGCGAGAGTGGCGGTAAGCAGGAGAGACAAGGAGAAACCTTCAGCACACACCGAATACAAAATTAGGTGCTGCGATGTTGAAGAGGAGGTGGAGAGAGGAAGGAAGACAATAGGAAAACAGGCGCTTCAATTTTTCAACTTGTGCTTTTCTTTCCACCTGACAGCACTGTCATTCTGTTCCTCTGGGAAGTCCTTAAATATCACCACATACACAGGCTCAGTTCACAGAAAAGGGAAAACACATCCCTTAAAAAAACAAATGCAATGTATATTTAGGTCTTCACAGAATTAGAGCTAGTATTTAATGCACACAATTCACAGGCAATTAAAACTAGATTACTCAGAGAAAGGCAACAAAATCAGTTTGAAATGGAAATAGCAATGTGACAATGATTGAAATGATGCCGTGCCAACTATTCTCAAAGATGGTTAAATTGGAAAAAATAACAGAAGCAGTATTCATATGCTGTACAATCCATATAACTATTCAATTATTATCACACTATAATACATTGTATTCTTCAAATCTCTGACATCCTTGGATCCCATCAGGAATTACAGTGTCTCTTAATGTCTGGGCGGATGAACAATCCTTTTGATAACATGACACAGGCTGTCAACACAAACCGTAGCTGTGAACCAGTGTCAGTGCACAGATACAACACTCATGTACATTGCAAGGTTGAAACAGGCACTATATATCTGTATAACTGCACCTATATATATATATATATATATATATATATATACCTATATATCAGACAACATTCTATAATGATTACATCCAGCATATGTATATGTATATGCCCGTTGCTTAAGAAACAAGTTAAACATTGTAATGCATGCCACTGCAACTGTCTTCAAAATAACAACCAAAAAAACAAGATATGGTTTATTCTGTGAATAAATCAATTAATAGGAAAAAAGAAAACCTACATATTGCCTCTATCAACTGACAGTCTAGATTGACAGATGTCCCAGGTTTTGGGTTTGCTGGTCATTGATACTATTCTGTGGCAGGGCCATGCTTTGTTGACGTGTCACTTGCACACATTCCCTCTTGAATGCATGAGACGCAAGATGCGGATGATAGTCTCTTTTGTCTTCTGTTACAAGGCCTCTTCGTTTCTCAGTTGATGTTCAATAGGCTAGGCCAGCTGTCATATGAAATGAGTGCATTTCATTACAAATTAATTTATCTGATCTTAATGCTATTACTTTTTTTGCCCCCAATTATAATTATTCAAACGCTTCGGGCAACAATCTATAGCTCACCAAAAACAAATAAACAGTGGGTGTTCCAGATCATTTGTAAGTGAGCTGAAATGCTTAATAGAAACATTGGTAATATTGTTGCAGCTTTTATGAAATGATAGTTAGATATTTCAACCAGAACATCTAAAACGCTTAGGCTGTAGCTGATTACCTGTCACTAAATGACATGTGGGGGGCCCATTACTGAGAAGGGTTTGGATTTCATACAGCAAGCAGTAAGGAGACCAAGTCTTACATTATATACGTGTAACTGATTTTAAAATGTTTGTTAAAAACTGTTTGTCTGTGTGTGCACAGATGCACGCACATCATTTATACAACTACCATGTATACAACCATTTCTACTACTAAAAACGGGGGAGTTAAATATGATTTCATTGAAACAATTCATTTGCTGATTAGATATTGGTGTTACAAATGTACATCTGATGTATAGTTTTGTAATACATGCAATTTGAAAAAGAGAATGACGGTTTAGGGCGAGAGTGCTTTCTGACTGTAGCTTGGCACTTTTCCACTTCACTTTTCTGAAACACTTCAAGGGATCCCCTTCCCAAACCAACCAACAGACTGTAGCAGTGGCATGGTAATTAAAGAATTATGATAGTGTGTACAGAAAACACCCTTCAAAACAACCAAACTTGTGGGTCCGTTGATTGGCATGCCTCAAAGAAAACGAACATCATATTGGCTCACTTATACTTATATGTCGAGATCTCTCATTTTAGACACTATTCTCTAGAATTATTTAAATTCCTTTCATTTCTATGAAATGCGCAATGAAATAAACCCTGGTACTTGTTTTGAAGTTGTGTTATGGGCCTACCCAAGCACACAAACCTCAGACACAATGGTATTGTGTATTGTGGAATAGGATGCACGCCTTGGTGTCCAGGGAAGTGGCAGTGTTTTTTCTTGTTGGACGTTTGAAATTGTTTTAAATTAGAAGCAAACACAAAAGGGGAAAAGCTTATATTTTGGAAGTAGATGGGAGAGCGTTGGTGGCGGTTTAAAGGTTGAATGCATTGTCCTTTCACTTTTGCAGCCTCAGTTTTTTTTTTTTTTTAAATCCAGACCAGATTAAAATAGACTCCCGTTTTGATAGGAGCCGTGATGCAAAGCTGCTAATCTTTGGTTACCAACTGCAGCAAATCCTATTAAAATCACCTTCAGTTTAGCGCAGATATTGATACAAAATGCAAAATATGCTGCCTCTCCTAGTACACTTTTAATTGAGGGTAAAGTGTCCTGGAGAACGATATCGCAGCCTGGTATGCAAAACCGAAAGATCAATTTCGAGGGTGTCTGTCACGTTGAACCTGCAAATCATAAGGCACTCTAAGTGGATCACTGGCTCCCTCTTGGGTGCTCCCTTCAGGCGGAGCGTCGCGGGGGGGGGCTGAGGTGGTGGTGGGGGAGGGGGGGGGCGGGTGCTATGCTACCAGGCCTTCAGAGGAGATGTCAAATACTGAGGATTTGACTGATTAGGTTCTATTCCTGCGTGTTCTCATGTAAGCAACATTTTAAACCTCATTTGCAGGCGTCTATCCCACTGTAATTCCTCTGCTCCCCCTGCACCACCCCCCCATCCCCCAACTCCCACCCCACCCCTCCCAACCGGGGGAACTTTCATCTCTGACACCACGAGTCCCGCTTAAGAGTCGTCGACAGGCCAACGACTTTGACGATGCTGGCAGCCGCCAGCTTTCGCAAAGCCACTTAACAGCGATGCCGAGGCCGATGAGTCTCATGACACCTGACATACGCATTCACTCTCTGCGGGACCACATGCCCCCTCCTACCAGGTGTAACCATACACCCCCCCCCCCCCCCCCCAATGCAGTTACATTGTGAAAAGATATGTTACATTTACAAACACCGGGTATCCACTGTAACCTGTAACTCAAGGACAGATAGCCTAGACAGGACACACATTTGAGCTTAGGTGGTTGATCATGTTATCTTATCTTACTGTCCAACATAATCTGAAGACATTGAAGACCCTTTTGACCCATAGTTGTCTGGTGTGCCTCTGTGAACTCTGAATTTTAAAGGGCTTTGACAGAGAACTAATAATCATACAACCATTGTATGTAATTGATGTAACTACCACAATTCTGGCTTAAAGTGAAGTTCAGTAATGTTATAAAGTGATGGCTTGTTTTTGGTTTTTTGGAAGCGTTTCTAGTCTTGATTAAGAGAAGATCCTGGATCTGATGCACCTACAGAAACGGGGGGGGGGGGGGGGGGGGGGGGGGGATGGGCTTGGAGGAGGGAGAATTTAATGACATCAGGAAGACCAAGCATGGAGAAAAAAAATTAAATAAAGAAATAAATGACCACTTCACAGAACATCAAAATAGGCCACTCCAGTTCATTCTGTTCAGGTGATTTGCTTTGATGACTTCTAACAGCCTTTTGATGTGGGTTTCTAGCAAAGCATTTTATTCCTCAGATAAATATGAACTGAGAGATTAAACATGCCCCTTACTGAGTTCCAATCCCCCTCTCCACCTTATTCGCCCCACACGCAGTTTTATTAAGTTAGAATTACAGACATAATCATACACACATAGCAGCGACTTCCATACCATTACAAAATGAAGCTAATTTCAGAACCTGAAAATATCAATACAAAAACAGTGAGGATTCATATGCCAGAAACCTTTAAACAAGAGTATAATGATTATAGCAGTTTTTGTTTGTATTCATGCTATCTGCAATTACTGCTATTTAAATAGAAATAGCAGACACTGTTAAAAAACAGGGAGAGAGAAAAAAAACAGGGAAAACTAAGTTCTGGGCTGTTTTCAATGCAAAACAAAACAGATTGTAAGAACATTTACAAGGCCATTCACTGACTTGTATGATTTGTGATTGATCCGTGTCAAAAGGCATAACACACAACCCCGAAACGCTCTTTCAAATCCGGCGTGCGGCGACATAACCTGCACAATAGTCAACAAGCTTGTTTTAAAGATAAACTCTCGATCAAAGGGCATAGCTAAACGCCTGCGTTTTTTCTTTTTGAAGGAGGGTTTAAAGAGTGCAGACGGTTTCCAGGGGATACAAATCAAAAAGCCGTGCGAAATGCGGGGGGGGGGGGGGGTGGGGTCGAGCTGAGGAAGAGGGGTCTGAGAGACATTCCACCGTAGCTTTGGGACTCATGCAAAGAATCACACAAAGGAGGGACGAGACAAGGCAATATTCTGCAAGGCATGCTCCCAGACCTCTTTTAATGAATCTCATTTATTAATAAAAAGGACAGCCTCTCTCTGACACCCTTCACAGACCTTTCAACCTCAAGCCTCCTGGCAAGACTTTTTTTTTTGGGGGGGGGGGGGGGGGTGCATTGGGGGCATGATTACTGCAACAAAACTGAAGAGTTTAATGTCAGAGTTTTAGTCAATTACGGGAAATGTAGTGAGAAAGAACACATCTGTGTTTGTTTGCAAATGTAGTCATTACATTAAGCTATTTGTAAAAACAAACAGCTTTCAAAAGCAAAGAGAACAGTTAGGATCTTGAACTGTTCTTGAATCACAGCTGAATAAATATAACATCTCACATATTCAGTTACTTAAACACCTCACAAAGTGAATATCATCCAGACTTGGTCTAACTTGTTTCAGTTTCACTAATGTCTATGACAGTTTCTCCTGCTGAGAAGTAAACTAGATATTGAATGTACTTGTCCCATTGCAGGAACCAAACATTAATGAATTTCAATAACTTGAGGTTAAATATGCATTTTACATGGAAAAGGAAATTTAAAATGAAAGGCTGGGACAGAGTGTCACTATAAAAGTAAGAAAAAAAAAACTGTATGGGTTTAATAACATTTATTTAGATATTGCATATATTTAGAACTGTATATTCAAATGCCTATTTAATCCTGGGGTGTCATTTCAATCTTGCTGTAGAAATCTGGTCTCTAAAACCTTTATTAAGACCTTTCATTCATTATACATATATATGAAGTACTTAATATATGTACTTAAAAACAATTCACAGCAGGGCCCCTTTGGCGTCACTCCCCAGAAGCTGCATTCTCTTACTACTCGGTCGAAAATAAAAAGGAGCCATTTTCTGGTCCCAGTTTAGCGCGCTTTGGATAAACTCCTGCATTACTCACTGCCACGTGGCACCCTGCTGGGAGAGGCCCAGGCTGAAGGGTTTGAAAGCCCAGTGGCTAGGAGACATGGGTAATCGGACAGAGAGGGCTGGCTGACTCCGAGAGCCCCTTCTTCTCCTATCAATTTATCACTCCTCCCAGCAGCTGGAGCAAGAGTCTCCCAGCCTCTTGACCTCCTCGTATACAAAGGATTAAGGGAGAGTGAGCAGTAAAGGATGGGCCCCAAGCTTCGCTTTCCCCCGCCCCGCGCGCGCGCTCCTCAGACCCCGGCCCATTGTTATCCAAAGCAGGACAGGGTGGACGTGAGAGACTGCAGCTCTCCCGCCCTGTCAGAGCCCTGTGGCACGTTCTGTACGGTCGAGAACTCATCCACCGCTGGGACCAGGTCACCAACATTCATCTAAACTGTTCCAGAAGGAACTGTTCCTTCCCAGCGTCAACTATGAATCAGTGTCTGAACAGAAGTGGTATTATTGCTTAACCACTCTAGGCATCGTCCGATTTTAAAGTGGGTGCTTTGGGAAATGGCGATAACATTGAGGCTTTCAGTGAGAACTTCCATGCTCCTCACCACCTCAGTTATTCACCTACAGAGGGGCAGTGCTCTTAGCCCCACAGCTGAGGAGAGGCTTCAGATGAAAACCAAAGTGCCCTTATATAACAACAACATCCATGATTACAACATCCTGATTATATAATCCAAAAAATACTGGAGACCTTTAATCATTAGGTCAGTTGGTATAAAAATACAGAGTTTTGGAGGAAAATAATTGGCAGCTTGTGACACCCCCATTATTAGTATGTTAATAATTCTCTCTTTGCAGGCCTTATTAAACCTGACAAGTCATGCAGCGATTAAAAATCGGAATGCTGCAACAACAGTGTAAGAATTAGGATCAGTGACTGGTTTAACTCCCAGTGACAAGGAAAGCCTGGCGAAAAGACTCCTCTCCAGTCAGTGGGGAACCTTCAGCCTCAGTGCCTGCCACCGATACAAACTGACAGCTCTCTCAAACATAAGAGAGGAGCTTCGGGTCCAGCTAGGGGAGGGTGTGTGTTTGTGTGTGAGTGTGTGTAGGGGGTTGGGGGGGGGGGGGGTTTCCACTTCTTGCTTCCATTATCTTTTCAACCATAGAGCTCACACTAGTGAAAAAAATACTCTGGCAAGCAAAGCTCCCAAACTCTAGGAGAACCTACTGCACAACAAGTACCAACCACCTCGATAGGAAAATATGACTATCTCCGCCATATGTTGTTTTCTCAGTCTGCTTCTTAACAAATATTAATGTAGACAGTTAAGGGACACTTGGTGCCAACTCCGGTGCATTGGTCTCCACTGGGCGAGATATTTTCCATGGCACACAGGAAGAGGAAACACATCAACACCTTACTGAAATGATGAGAGTCCACCACAAGGACTCAAATCAATCATTTCTGAGGGTTTTGCCGCAAGTCAAGCATGAGAGGGTGGCGCGAAAAATTTCAGCAAGAGGTTTGTGGAAATAACATAAAAAAAATATCTGTACCCTAATGGAAGCATGACTTCATCATCCGTGAAGTGAATCCAAAAAGAATGTAAACTACACCATCGCCGCTTCCTGCAAATACGTAAGAGTATTTTGTGTCTTTGCTGGAGGAAGATGAAGCTGAGCGCTCATTCCTGCCCTGCCACTCACAGTAAATCTTGGTAGATGTGAAACAGCGTGGTTCCAGCCCTGCCTCGCAGGAGCCTTGGATTGAGGTGATGGATCGCCAGGGAAACACCAATGAAGAGTGATCTCACTGCCCATGCGGAATGATCATTGGAGCACGGGGGCGACTGGGCAGTGGCACGACGCAAGCTGGTCCCACGTTGCCCGGCTACCGAGACCATTTTTGGCTACACCCACCGTGCTTACAAGTCTCTAATGCCGAAATGAAAACAGGAACACGACATTTTAGAATACAGTGGTCACGCAGTCTTAGGCACTTCCAGATGGGATCATACACCAGGTCACCAGTAGTTATTCAAAACATAGTAAAGCTTAAGGATATTGACATCATATTTATTTTTTCAGGTTTCAAAAACAGAAAATATTTTTACACAGGTGTAAAACTCGAACATGCTGTTGAAAATGATTTAATCAAGGTTGGTTTGATCCTCGAAACAAGGCAGGGAATTCAATTACAGGAAAAAAGGGATACCATATGATCTCCATTTACTGATTCCAGCACTGTACCACATGTATAGGAGGAGCCCCGCAGGCTTCGTGTCAGTGGGTTGGACACCAGGCCCAAAGTTCGGCTGAAAATTAAATAAAAACAGAGTAAAGACCAAAGTCTGTGTGGCGGGGAGATTTATGCGTTTGGACCGGATCGCAAGGTGCCTGAGTTTAGATGATCATTCATTTTACATCTGTGTCGAGGAGAAGTGGTGGAATGCAAAACTTTTAAAACAGAGCACAAATGAAGTTAAGCCAGTTCGGCTTTAAGTTATGTCTTCATTCGTCGGTTCAATAGGCTGCGCAGGATGTGGTTGAAATAAGACATCATTAAGACACATGGAGAAATACAATGTCAATCTAAAAGTGAGTCAGAGTTGAAAAGGTCATTAGCTAAAGCGTTCTGCAGGGGAAGGAGCATATGACTGCAAAGGAAGACACATGAGCATGAGGCTAAATGCTGAATACAGAGGGAAAGATAGCATACATGACATTGGATAAACACACACCCACATATTAACACACAAACAGACACACCTATCAGTCTCACAGCCCTACACATACATACATTCCTATAATCCCATTTACTATATATATAGTTCTTTTTTCCAAAAATGCTTTCACTGATGCCTGTTGCCACTAACCTCCATTCAGGTTTTATCACTTGAAGGGTGGGAGTAATTCTGTAAATTAGCGTTTCATTTTTTTCCATCTACAAGTGGTCCAGAGGAGTTCATAAATTCAATTTCCTTCAGATTGTATTGTGCCACACAGGAAAAAAATAAATATGCTCAGAATCATTAGCGAACCCTTTTTCCAGTTTTCACAAGAGTAATAACTAAGCACGATATTTCAATATTTTTAGTTCAGACAATATTCCCACTTGAGACTGTCCAGGGGAACAGACCGTAGAACTATGGAGCGCTGAATAATATTATTCCTGTAATTGAATGAAAGCTCGCTGTAGTCCCTGCATGTGTTTACTCTGGTTCTGACAACCTGATCATTGCTACAGAGCAAAATCTTGTTACCGTGGCAAACTACAACCAGCAAACTTGCAAATAGTGCCGCCAGTCAGTCATTGGCAGAGCATTTGCTTGCTAGCTCCTGCAGCTAGCTTATATAAAAATATGGTTTTCTGCTATATTGATTATTTTGATTAGCTAGCAAGGGAAGACCATACTGATCCAATAATATATGTCCAGTAACAGGGTCAGCTGAGTACCTACAGTCAAATTTTAATTTTGTTTATATAGATTGGCAGCATACAGTAAGCAGCCAGGATAGGCTGAATGGTGCTTACTATCAGCCTACCATACAGACACATTCTGGTTGCTGGGTGGTGAACACAAGCTCAAGCAATTTTTGTGAATGGCTATGCACACACAGTGAGATGTTGTGCCCAGGTAAAGTTATTTTACATAAAACATGGAATACATTTTTTTTTTCTTTTCAAATCAAGCCTTTCTGTAGCTTTCTCCAAGACAGAAAATGTTCAGTTTATGGTCCAAGATCTGCCGATTTGAAATCATCCTTACATTTGGAAAATGAAAAGTGCCAATGAATGATTCCTGTATTAAAATGCTCAATACTTTGAGTGCTCATTACAGCCATGCTCTAAACCAACTCAAACACACAAGAAATGCAGGGACACATTCTGTGGCATATGGATTGTGTCTACTTCTAGGCACTTCCATTGTGTAGTGCTGTACTACGTGCCAATTTACCTTGATGTGTTCTGCATAACACATAAATGACACACTTAGCTGACAGCTATCTGTATTTAGTTTGACTTTTTTCATATGACAACTTTTTTTTTCCTAAAGCAATGCGCATTTCATTGGTATGGTGCCACTCCGCAGATAACTGCTTTGCATTATTATTACCTTCCATGTCAAAGTTTTTAATTATATTTTAGTCCCAGCTTAAGATCTCATTAAATTTGTGAGCTTAATTTGGGTGCTTGAAAGACAGCTTAGTGTCATTCCCCTTGTGACGGACATAATGCATCTTGTGCTTTATAATCCTGTGATTTTAAATTCATTTTCCAAACTCATACATAAATCACCCAAGACAGCCTTCAAAGACTTGAAGATCCATGGTAAAGGCTTGTACTGCTAGCTTGATTTTTTTCATACTTTACAGTAAGCAGAAGTGAAACATATCCTTCAAAAACAATACAGACAAAAAAGTTCCTATTTGCCATTCATTCCTGTGAAAATAAAATTCTTAAAAAAAATGCAATCATGTAAGTTTTAGATTTAAAAAAAAGAAACCTTGACAACATAAAATATTTCAGGAAACAAGTTAAGTTGAGGAAACACACACGGAAATAACAGTAGATACCAATTAAAAGAATAAAATCCGATCCCACAACATATGTCTGATCATATTAGAACATTTCGAGATTTCTCACTTGGGGGACTAGTCAAGATTAAAGGATTTTCTTATTGGGCAGAAATTGAGTGTTCACCCTGAAATGCCTGCGCACATTCAAGAGCAAATTAGTTCACTCAATATTGACAGTGAACATTGATCTTTCACTGACCACCACCAGCTTAGGAAAGCATCATTTCCTCCGTCTTAAATTAGGCCAACTGGTTTCTGTGTTAACAACGTGCCTCTGAAGTGGAGGTAGAGTCGGATTCAGACGTCTGAGCCTCTAACAACTGCTAGAGCATGACTGGCTTCTGGCTGATCCATCGTGAGAAGGAAGTCCTGTTACTGGAAGGTAAGATGATCCCAGTTTTAAAATAGCCAGCACAAATTTTCGAAACACATCAACACCTGCATCCATACTATGGAAAATCAAGAATCCAAGAATGAGAGGACTGTTTTTTTTTGTTTGTTTGCTTTGATAGAAGTTATGTCTGTAACCTGTGTGGAGAATGACCTAAATTCCATTCTCAGTCCACCATGTGACTTACATTCATAACCTCAGCGTGATTCTGGGTTTAGGTCACGTGATTATTGTTTGAATAAAAGTTGCTGAGGCATTGGAATCTGAATTCTGAAGCACCCCTGAATAAGTTTCAAAGCTTTTGTGGATGTCTGCTGTGGAACACTGAGATGCGTGTGAAACGCCAGCCAACATCATCTCCTACGTGTCTTATAGGCATCCAGCCTACTGACGCAATATAACCACTTTCACCAATAAAGTCTCCAATAAATAACGAACACTGCACAGGTGAGTTCTCAGCTTGCATATAAGCAATCCTCATCTTGAAGTAAGCAATGGCATTGCACACATATGGTATATAGGAAAAATGCCCTCTCACTGACATCCATTGAAAAAAAAAATCTTGTTTCTTCATCTTCAATCTCTGTGCCTTTTCTGCATACTAAAATCTGTAATCTCAGATGGCATGAGCAGAATCTTTAATTGTGCTTTGCAATATAATGTAGAACACGATGCTGCCAAGTGGCTTTAGATACGATATGTCATTTCAGAGGTAGTCCTCTTTTATATATGACGCTGTTAAGAATATTTTTTTTTTCACTCATGAACATCACTTCATCTGCACATATGGCGCAAAAGACGGCTGAGAGGACCAAACCTAGTTAAAAAAAAGTCTGCATTCATTACAGTAATGAATTTCATTAGTAACGGTTAGCACAGATCCACATAAATGGAAAAAAATGAAACCAGCGCATTACTTTAAGAAAATAAGTAAAATGACAACTTCATTAACATAACTACAACTGTGCACCATAAAAATCTTATTAAAAATTGCTCCCTAGATTACCATATTCATTTCTTTATGAGGTAATTTCTACATCCCATAATAGAATTTTCCCTTTACCCTCCAGTGCATATTAAACTCACTTATCTTCTTGTATAAACTCATGAAATATTGAAATTTGAAATATAATGAAATATAATGAGGGGATACAGCCAACTGCCTCCATTTGTAAAAATCTCTCAGTAAGTCTTTCTTTTTCATAGCTCTTCATATCCAAAACCATGTGTTTCAACATGGAAACAGTAAACACATAAAATAAACAAAACATTGTTAATAAAAAGTCAAGCAATGCATGCTGTATGCCAGAAATTTCATTCTGATAACTGATAGCTAATTTGGTATGCTAATACGAGTGTACATTTTGTCTGTATCCATTACTGAGAATACCAAAACAAAACAAAAAAAAAAAAAACTTTTGTCTCACAAAACAAACACAGACATCAGTATGACTCTCAGCTTGCATGAAATACCGCTTTGTTTTTACATCATTTAAGTCAATTAACTACATATAATATTTGTAATGAATTAACATATCTGATTAACATATATGGATTAAATGGACTGAAATAGATCTTGCATTTCCATCTCTTTTTTTTTCACTGCTCAGAGATACTGAGTGAGACAGAGAATATGTTAATAATGCCAATAAATGGATGATGAACGATTAAAGCCTGATTAGAAATATTGCTATTTTTCACCGCTGTCAGTAGAATTAAAGGCATCAGCAACATCATACCATTTGCTGCTTTTTTCATAATTGAGACTTAAGCTCCTAGCTGTGCCTCACAGCTCGCCATTAATCAAGCCGAGTGAAGTTGAGGCTCACTGACAGCTCTAGATGTTATTAGATGGGAAAAGTGCTTTTCAGGTAGCTGGAGAAACCCTTTCAGTCATTTTTTCACAACAGAGGGCTTGTTTTTTTATCACAGGAGGACTCAATATTTTTAACACCTATTTAGTGAAGTTACATTAGCTGGTCTTCTTTTCATAATTAGAGTACATTTTTTTTTAAAGTGTATGATTGCAGTGTTCGGTGGTGCCTTGTGGAAAAATGAAAATGTGCTCGGCATCTACGCAGGGATTTTACACAGCGGGGTGAGGCTGTTTGTGATGTAGTAAGCTCCTGACTGTGACTGGTCTTAATTTGAACACATGTAACCGCCGCGCTGAAGCAACCATTGAGTACTTCTGGCGGCAAAGAAAACGCAGATGTTAAGCACAGATAGAGACATACAAACAGCAGGATTACTTACTGGGTGGTATAGGATTACAGTCTTTCCTCCTTTCCGCCTTGTGATGTGGGTTCCTCATTAGTAACCCCTTTTTAAAATATAAGGTGTGGATGAATTTGGACTTCTTTGGTGTGATGAAGGCTAATGAGACAGCCAAAGCCTCACAGCTTTACGCTGCATTTTTGAGCTTGGCTGTAGTCTTGGCTGTGGTAGAACCTCACATAAGAGCTGGTGGAGCAGCAAATTCAACCATCATCATCTGTAAGAAAAAGTCAGGAGTACCACTAAACTAAACAACAAAAAAAAAACTTGAACTAGAACTTACTGTAGAACTTACTAGGCTTCACTGTAAGCAGTCTTTAATTCTCTGAGAAGGAACCTAAATTGTTACCCATCAAAAATTAATAGGTGAGCTGAATGCCACAGCACATTATCGGTGGAGCGAATGCTCATTAATTATGTCATCTAATTGGATTAAGACAGGTGCAGAACACCTCAGCCGAAGTGGTCACTGGCAGGGAAGGCCTCAGCGCAAGTTTTTCTATTAGGAACCAGCATGTCCCCATATTTGTGGAATTACTTTGTGCTTTATTGATTAATGACCATAATTTATTATGGTGCAGAGGATCGTGCATGGAGTTAAATGCACAATTAATCAATTTTCCATCAAATTACGAACAACAGCAGCGTAGTGGCCGCAGAGAAAATGCCAAGTGCATTTCTCTCCTGTGGCTCACGTCGGCGAGGAATGCTGGCTTGTTCTTAAGGGGACTTAATAACTGTCTTCTGTTGGTTTAATATTTCCTGCCCTTCTGACAAATACCGTGTCAGGAAATTGAATATAACTCTCGGTGATGAAAAGACCACCATATTCCCAATTCTTCTCAGGCCACCCCTTCTACAATAATGAAACACCCCTTTACACAGCTGAAGATCATTTATTAATCTCAAAATGGAGAATAGTGCCTGTAGGTGCAAATATATCATTGTTAAGTCAACAACATTATATTAAGCTGATAACTGATATTAGGTTAAAAGTTCCTAAGGCACTAAGGAGACACAAGGATGGATTTCCTCTTTCTGAAATTCATTCACATCTATTATTTTTCAAAAATAAATAGATGAATAAATAAAAGACATACTGTATAACATGTTAAATCCAGCTTTGCAAAAGCTGTAATTGATCATGAGTTCTGAATACAATGTCTTCATGGAGGTAGCAGTCATTATAAATGGACATTTAGACTGCCTTTGCACAATAAAACAATAAAACCACCGTAATAAAATGTATTATTCCACTTTTTCCTCATATATTCAGGAGATACAGTGGATAGAAACTACTAAGTTAGCACATTACTTAATAGCCCTTTTATATGATTGATTCATGACTGGAGAAACATTTGCAAATTTAGTTAATATATCCAATGCTAAATATAGAGTTTAAAGTTTAAAAAAGAAAATGCTGTTCCACAATCTTTTAGCACCCCTACTAGCTAGTTAGCTAACTACCAGTTATCTGACAAGTTGCCTCCTCCACTGCAGTGGAAATCTTTACTGAAATCTGAAACTCTGAAGAGAAAAGCTTTCACTTTTTTGGTTGTTGACTAGATTTTTGCAGTTCACAATACTTGGTTTGGTTTTGAAGTGCCATTTTACTGTGAATTGCTTTTATCATAGTAACCTTAGCTGGATTACTCTGTTCCTGAAAAGTATAATTTTCAGTGTCATAATTAAATTCTTCATTCATGAATAACTTTGATAAATGTGTCGATTGCAAGTACATGACATTAAGTTGCAGCTAACAGTGTTTCAACCTGCGTCAATAATCAGGAAATACAATATCCCCATGTGCCTTATTGCTTTCTAGTGAATATTCAACTTGACATTTAGCTGCAGGAGTTGCACTTACTTCCTTATTTTATCAGTTGGAAACAAGTCTGTCAACCTTCTAATGAGCGGCATAATTTATGTGCAACAAATAAGTTGTGTGGGGTCTTTCATCTATATAAATCTATATAACAACACCATTTTTTTTGCTGTGTCATCTGTTTGCGAGGCCATTAATATGACCATATCATGGTCAAAATGCTAAGCATGTGACCTTTTGACTGGGCAAGAGCGAACACTATTATTTGCATAAGTAATACAATGGAATTGGTATAATAACACAATAGCTGACTGACAGCACGTCAGGCATGTCTCGGGAAGCCGTTGGAAGCAATTACAGCCCTGCGCAGGTTAAAGGGCTCCTCAAAACATAGTGTTACTCGTCATAAAAATCCAAGGGTCCCATCCCTGAGGACCTGGCCCAGTGACTCAAACATGAAAAGGAAAGTGTATGGGAACAAAGTGGCTGAGACCACCATGGAATAAACCCTTATCCGCATCACGGCTTTTGGCTGGACCAGGCACTTGCAGCTTCCCAAAAACACATCTGATACCCGACTTGTGACAATCTTACCTACAGCCCCTCCCATACACACATACACTCATTCTTTACCTCAGAATCTTCCCTCCTAATTCTGTGAAATATATATTTATATTTTTGTCTTAGTACTTTTTTCAAGGAAAACCACCCCATCATTCCTTTGATATCTGTAAAATATTCTACAGACAGTCAACATGCTGCCATGGTACTAGAAGGAGAGACGGAAAATTTAATGAAAATTAAAGAAAAAGCAACTCCAAAATAGACAGTTCCTTAAGCATCTGTACTTTGCTGCCATATACACTAGCCTCCTTATTTGTTCATACCCCTGATTAGATAGGGATAAAAACTTACCATAACAGCAAATGTATATTTTGGATAATTTTTCTAAACTTTAAAACTAAATGAGTGAGCTAACTTTAGAAAAATAACTCCATCATTCTGATGTACTTGTTGAAAGCAGCGGAACTGGGACTTTCACTAGCTAAACAGTACCTAGTAGCCAAGTAATGATGCACATGTATGACTGTGTTCTTTTAGTACAGCACAATAGGTTTGTAAGAATTAATGATATACGAATCAGCCATTGATTTAAAAATCTTGGACAGGATCATTCCTATACCAATGCTGTTTATATATTCTGCTTGTAGAAATCAGGTACACACTTATGTAGATGTATATGTATGTGGTGTTCTCCTACATCAGACTTAATTCTTCTGGGTGAGTTACATTCCCCAAAGATCATGCTCACTAGTTGTCTGCTGTTGCAGTACCGCAGTACACACTGATCACACCTTTTCATGAGTGTGAAGATTGAGATGTTTAAAATTACAAGAGAATGTATAACTATATGTTCCCCTCTTAATAGTGTATGTTGACAGCGTTTCCCTTTGGTATACTGTCATGTACAGACTGTGAACTTTGACTTCTGAGGTTCCTCAGCATGTTATCATATTTCACACACAAGCTCTCATATGGGATCACTGAAAACTGTGCAGACTAAAATCTGTAATCTGTAATCATAATAACGCCAATATATTTATTTATTTTGCCAGGAATAATGTTGTTGTCACTGGTAATATATAGCACATTCATATATATATATTTTTTTCTTTCAAAAAATCAATGAATCTTGTAATGTGTGATTGTTGACAGGTGGGACACCAGCCAATCACGGCTGGGAACATTTGCTGGTTGTCCAGCAGAAACCATCAGAATCCTGGGATATCTCATTAGAATGAGGCGCTCAATCAGTGGAGCAGGTACGGGGAGGTAGCGGGACACAGCTCTGAGTGGTGATTGCAGGGACACAAGGACGGAGAGTGGGTGAAACAGTCAGCTTCCCTGCAGGAAGCCCCCAAACACATTCAAGCCTGCATTTTCTGAATCAGTCTGAGTGATTAGAGTAACGGCAAGCAAAGGTCAGGCCAAACAATTGCTTGTTATCTTTGTTGTTGTAAAATACACTGCATAAACCGCACATACAGTTCAGAGATTGGCGTGCAGTGATGTATTCTTTTTTGTTTAAGTTTACTCTTCATATTACTGTATAGTCTGCTTTTAAGTCTTCTTAAATTATTGTCATTATTGTTTTTTTTATTATTGCTGTGGTCATCATGACTGTTATGATGTACTGTACAATAAATCACAATGAATGTAATATATACATTCTGTGTTCATTATCTGTGGAATCTGTGGTATTTCTGTCTGTCTTATGTTTTAAGGACTACACACATTATTAGCATTATTTTAAACTATCAGGAGGTTTATCATATCTTTATTCAATTAACAAAAGATACCATTTCTATCAAATCTTTTTTTTATACATTTGTAGCTTTCATTTAATTCCCGCCCATTGCCATGCCTCTTGAAATTCCAAGTACTCTGTTTCCTTGTAATGGAATCATCCAGCTTTCATTCAATATTCCCACATCAAATGCGTGTAGCTGAGGAAAAAACTGCCTGCTTCTCAGAGGAAGCTTTTAATTACCGAGGTCAGCTAGAATAGGCAGAGACTAAAATAAAACCGTGTGAAAAAAAAGTATAATCTGAGGTCAGTTGTGGTCACTAATTAATCCATTTGTACAAGTGCTCTAATTAAGCCGCTTGTGAAGTCAGGATACTTGGTGCTGAATGCAGAATGTAAATGAGGCAGACACGCACAGTGGCTAACCCAGCTGTCACATACTTCTCTTACACTACGGCTGTAGCTCTGTAATGTAACAGCAACTTTGGAAGCACATTATGTGAACTCTGGGAAGTAATGTCAACATACAACATGAAAAAAATGGAAATATTCCTGAATCATGCTCGCCAATTGCGCATTTTTTTCCCTTTCTCTGTAATAGCTGAAGGCCAATTCCAATCCATATGCCCCCCCCCCCCTTTTTTCTGTCCAAAAGCAGTGCTGGAAAGGCTAAAGGGTAAATGCCTGGCAGTACATAAAACACAATAAGAATTCACTGGAGGGGAGAGTGAGACACTTGAATGTACAATGTGAGTTAGAATAAGCACAAGAGGGCAGTATTAAAGCCCTTTGACAGATCCCAGTTCAGCCATCCTCCACCTGAAACAACAGGCGTAAAAATAGCTGCCAATCCTCACGCGGCGGCCCTTGCGGCTTCCACGGAGCCGTTGCAACCCGCCCCCCCCCCCCCCCCCCCAAACCCCCCCTCCACCAACAGCCTCCGAGTCAAGGCAGGGACCCCGAGCACGCCCCTGTCTTTGTGTCCGATCGCCCGTCATAAAACAATGGCTCATGTTACAGGAGAAATCTTGGGGAAAATGAGACATATGAGGAGTGACAATCTCCTAAAACACTACAGCAGGGTCCCCCCCCGATTCGATTCGGCCAAAAAAACACCCTTCTCCTCCCTTCTAAATCTATTATGCTTGGCAAATTCTGTTGTAAGAAAGGCCAAAGTAATTGCCCTTCCAAAACATAAACAAAATTCTGTACACAGGAGTGATGAGAAGAAAGCGTTGCCAGAGAGTTTATTTGATAGATTCTCCCTGGAAAAAATTTGTGAAACGCTTCAAGATTTGGCATTCCAAGCAAACATCTCAGCTGGGAATCATTTCTGTCCCTGTCAAAATGGAGGGAACACACTGACAGTAAAACAAAGTCAAATGTCTACATTTATTCCAGATTGCTTTATTCACAGCAAAAAAAAAAAAAATGTTTTATGAAGGTGAATGCCAAAAGCAAAAGCCTATGAGCACAAATCTGTGGATGACATTGCATATGGGTTCACCGTTCCAAAAAAAGAAAGGCATGTTTTGGGACCGTAATCCATAGAGTTTGTGCAAAGCAGCTAGACATCCAGTCATCCAGCGATCACCTTCATCTATGTAAACAATTTAAATCGGGTCTCTTCACAGCTGAGGGGGGCAGTGGACCAGGGGCTGGGACACAAAAGGTGGTGGCTTTTTTTTAATTCCAGGGATTCTCTCTCTTTGGAACATCGTGTATGTGTGTGTGTATCCTAACCCTAATATATATATATATATATATATATATATATATATATATATATATATATATATATACACACACACACATACACAATGTTCCAAAGTACAGCAGCAAAAACTGGCCTGGTGCTTCAAAGGCAGGGGATTAGTCTCTTTATCTAGTAATTAATATGGCTAAGAAGAGAGTGACAGCACCTGAGGACTGGGCAGAGCAGCCAGGACCCTGCTGTGGCCTTCGAGAGCCAGTCTACCCACAATGCACTGCAGGCGAAGTGGAACAACCAGACAATGCCACGCTCTCCTGGCATCCGCAGCAGTACTGTATTATCTTTTTCTTCATGGGATATTGAAGGAAATCTGATTTTCTAAGCCAACCCCCCACCCCCCCCCCCACACCCACACTGACACACACACACATACACACACGACCCACTGCCCCCCCCAACCACCCCCCCCCCCCCCGCCCTTGAAATTTATCCTTGAAAACGCTTGACATTTTTGCCAGCCTTTGACCCATCCTGTCCTCCCAGGTCATTTTCATTTCCCACCAACTGTTAGGCAAAATAGACTGATTTTCCAAAGGGAGTGCGACTCTTCCGGCTTTTTTTAGTGGGCCCATGAATGTGCTGACAGGGACACAACTGCACACCCATCTACCCCAACCCCCCCCCCCCCCCCCACACACACACACACACACACAGGGGCTCCGGTCACCACGATGCACACTGGAAATTCTCAGAGACTGTCACTGACAAAACATCACTGCATCACAAATTTTACCCTGTAAGCAAAGATGTCAGGTGAGACTGTTGCTGTTGTTGACTGTTGTGTTTCACTTCTGTATGTACTGAACTGACTGAACCTTTTTTCAGCCTTTTTGCTTTGGAGACACATTTGAAATATTTCATTTTTCATTGGTAATGGAATAAAATTCTACTACAGGTTTCATATTTTATCTACCAAACAATAAATGGTTTAAAATTACATACTTGGTCATATAATTTAATAAAAAATAACAATAATATACTATATTAATTTTATATAATAGTATAATAAAAACAGTTATAGAATGTCAAAACTAAGGGAAACAAAGCTATTTAAAAGAATCTGAGAAAAAGGTGGGCGGGAACATACCACTGAAAAAGCTAAATCAAAATCAAAGAGAGCATTGACTTCAAATCACGAACAGTTGTTTTTTTCAGATGTTTCTGGTCGCTTTGAAGTTTACACCCCACTGAGTGTCCTAAGTTGGACACAGAGAAGCACAAATGGGGTTATTTTTACCTCCTATGTGAGAAAGTTTCTCTTTTTTTCTTTGGGAATAGTACGATTTGGTTCTTGGGTGACTTCTTACGATTATCTTACGTAAAAATACCACATATTCGTATATCCAACAGAAGTAATAATGTGTACAGTGTAGACATGCAGGAGAAATGTGTATAACCATGTGTATTACAAATAGTTTGATTTAAAAAACAATTACATGCTGTTCTTTTTTTATCCATCTCAAAATGTAAAGGAATAGATGAATCAATTCATGATCCCCAAGAATAGAAGATCAAATGTCTCCATGACTACCCAGAGAATGTTTTTGTATTTGTATTTGCTTGTGTATGTCAGTGTGTGTGTGTGTGTGTGTGTGTGTTCATGTGCATATGCTACAATAAGCCCTTATCTGTATGTGTTTATGTATCTGTGTGCTTTTCTGTGTGTGTGTGTCTGTGTGTGTGTGTGTGAGTGTGTGCGTGCGTGCATGCATGTGCGCGTGGGATGTGTGTGTGTGTGTGTGTATGTGTGTGTATGCGTGTGTGCGTGTGTTTGTGTGTGTGTGTGTGTGTGTGTGCGCGCGCAGACTTTCCCTCTCTTTTCCCAGAGCAGTAATTGTCGGCGAAGTGCCCAAACCTCTGTGTCTCTTGCAGCTTACTCTCTCTATTGATTCCCGCTCTGAAATTTATGTTTCTTTTCAGTCAGCCCCCCCACTGTGGCCTTCATGGCGACTCTGCAGACGGGTCACTCCCAGACAAGAAAGCGGTGCCAGATGCCGAGTGATCTCCGCCGACATGCTTCAGCTCCCAGAGTCACATCCATCGCCCCTGTGACAATCACACCGACCGCATTCAAATATCACACGCCAAACCTGGGTCTCAAACACCGCCTTTCTTTTTCCCCTCAATTACTGTAGAGAGTAAATCTTGGCTCTGATCTAATTCTAAGGGTAGAATGGTGAAATGAACATGGGGGGGGGGGGGGGGGGGGGGGGGGGGGGGGACAAAACAATCTCAACTGGCCCACCTTTGGTTTCATGCCCAGTGATGTTACTGATATGTGTTTGTGTGTGTGTTTGTGCGTTTGCATGTGCTTCAGTGTACATGTGTATATCTGTGTGTATGCGTGTGTGTATGTATTTGTGCATATGGGTGTGTGTGTGAGTGAGTCTGTGTTGCAGGGCTTTGATGTTGGTTTACAGTACACCATTGTAGAGTCACTATGGCCACTGCTGACTCCTTATAAGAATGCAGTAATGAACAGCTGAAAATCTTATAGAATCCACATTTTATCGCAAGTAGGTTTTTTCAATGAGTATTTTTATTTGGGTCTGGGTAGTCCAAATTTACACATACAAAAAATTTGCAAAGAAATTGTTATTCTAAAAAATCACTAGTAAATGTAATGCAAAATATTATGGGAAAAATAGCCCCCCCCCCCCCCCAGCTCAAATAAAAAAGGAAATGGAAAAGGTAGAACAAGGTTTCAAAGTCATTAACACTTTAATCCACAGCCTCAAGGAGGAAGACTCACTGCCGTATCCCCCAGGGCCCTGATCAATCACACACTGACTCTCTCAAACTGTTTGCGCTGGCGTCTGCATCTATCACAATCAAATGTTTCGCCACGTACCCGAGTAGATTGCGAAAATAAAACAATCGCTTTCAATTAGGAAGCCCGGAGTAGACTCGCAAGCCTTGATTTATGGTGCACGACTAATTATCCAGGCAGTTTGCTTAATGAAACTGAGGCCGAGACTTATTTTCAGAGCTAAGGAGTCCATTCTCTGTAGCTGAGTGGCCGTGACAAAGGGAAAGGCAGTCCTAGTTTTATGCCCCATGCAAAAACCTCTGATAATGACAGAGAGGCCGTACCTCTTCAGCTTGTTGAATGTTTTTTTTTTTTTTGGTCGTTTTTTTTCCTGATCAATCAAAGCAAACAGGCGTGCAGTGCTGGAGTAACAGTGTCACTATGGTGCTACAGAATCCCTGGATTCATCTGTCTGTCTGTGGCTCTGATTGGCCCATTTTTCAGGGAAATATATGGCTGAGCTGAACTTTTCTGCAAGGTGAACAGGCATGACATTCAACGGCAATGTTTGTTTGGGGGAAACAACAAAAAAGGCACATTATTTGCACTGTGCCACACAACTCTTCTGACCCAAGAGCAGCATCATATGGGCATCAGCATCAATGCTTTTGTCTACCGCGAGCGAATTAACAGTTTACACGGACTGTGACAGCGTAGATCACGTGATCTGAGCCAAGTGTGAAAGACTCGCTTGTCCTGCAACAGAATTTGCAGCTGTTTCATTCTCAGTTCCATAAGAGGAGAAAGAACTTCACAAGAGGAAACAGTTCAAAACATTTTCATTAGGCTTGTGTCTCTACCAATAAAGGACTCCTCTTGGAAATCTGATAAATATTTTTTTTGTTAAACATTTTCTCCTTATTTATAACATAATTATATCTGATAAAATTTTAAATAAAAAAAAAAAACATGAAAAGTATGACATCATGGGTATCTAAAAAAGACTTATCATGGACATCATCATATCTGAAACAGTGATGATGATGAGGAGGAGGATGAGGATTGTGATGATGAAGGGTAAGGACAGGGAAGGGAAGATACAGGGTAAAATGTACAATTTGTAATGTCAATATATTACAACGCATGCCTAAATAATGAAGCATTTAAAAAAAAGGTCATCTCTAATGTGTATTGATAAGCGATACTGTGGCACAGATTAATTCTTTTTTTTCATCTGTAACCCAGCACATCAGCACCAGATAGGAGGCTTAACACTTGGCACCAGGCTGCTGGCATTGTGGGATGGTGAAGCTCATGAATATCATTAGTCTTGTGCTGAATTTGTATTACTTTAGGATTACACCTAACCCTCCCTGTAATGCAGGCTGATTCTGATTGCAAACTGAACATATTAAATAACATAATCATATGTAAAGTAAATGTAAAAAATACAAATCATATTGTAGCATAAAATTCAGCTCAGCTGGGGGGTTTCTGGAGAAGGTAAGAAAGCCTGGGCCTCTCCTTAGGAATGGCAGAGAGAGCCCCTCTCTTTCCCTGACTCCAAAACCATTAGTTCTGTACACCTTTCCTTATCACGGGACCACAGGCAAGGCAACCATGCCATAAAAAGTATATTTCTATGTTTCATTTACCATTCATTTAGTTGTCCCCATGTGTGGGGAATCAGTTCTGTCTTTTCACTCTCAGCTCTGGAAAGTGTATGTCAGAGAGTTTAACTCCATTACGTCTTTGCATGACACGTGCTGTCATCAGGGACTAAACGACAAAGTGTATGATCTCATGTCATCTACACTCCATACAACTGGACTGTGATCAAGGTCACTTATCCATCAGCAGTGCCTGACCATGGTCTGGGACCTGGGACTTAAAATTCCTTAGATCAGTGGCCTTGCCTCTGGACCGCACTCTCCATCTTTTCTAAATCACGCCAATGTTACTCTGTACCATTTGTCTGTTTCCTCTGTGGAGTCAAAAAAAATTTAGGTATGATCTGGTTGATGGGGGGTGTTACGAACAGGTTAAGGACATTAGGTCTTGTCTGGTGGTTAACATCTACTGCACTTTATTACAGAGACCCTGAGGGATCTCAGGCAGGCAAGATGTGATTGGGCGGAATCAAATGCCAGACACATTTTCCGTCTTCACATGCGTCAGGATTTCACACCCCGACGCGAAGCGGTCTACACTTGTCAACAGCAGGTGACATATCTAAGAAGAGACGGTGCTGTGTGAAGGTGTCATTACATTACAGTCTCACTCCTTAAACAGCAGCTCATTAAGCTGGTTTCCTGAGGAACTATATTCACATTAAGTGTCTATATTAATAACTGCGTATGCACCCTCCGCATGGAACGCCGGTGCTATATGCGGCGCGTTTGAAGTTGAAAGAGCGTGTTTGCACAATACTGGCGCTATTAAGGTGAACACATACCTGGCACAGATATGAACAACATCTGATCATTCAGAGCGGTTGAAGGGTTTTGACTGAAGCTGCTTTCAAACTGAAAAATCGGACATCATTTTATTTTCTTCAAAGGAGAATTCTAAGTCTACATCCATGACCAGCACTTTAGGAAGCACATTACAAGATAGTCTGCTTAATTCCCCTCCCCAACCACACACACACACACACACACACACCCACACCCACACACGCACACCCACACACATACACACATACCTTAGCATATGCCGAGAGGTTGCAGATGCCTGGGAGTCACAGGTGATGTTACTGACTTAATCACACTGGTTGTTCTGCTTGTCCCTTTCCGTGACACATATCTGGATGAATATGGAAAACATGATAGGATGGTTAAAATAATGCCACTTTATCGCTTTTTGTCAGACCAAGGTCTTGGTCATATAAAGTGGGTGAAAGATGAAAGCTATATCATATCTGTGAATTCAAAGCCAGAGTAGAGTCATTATGTTAATACCATTTTGGATGGTGTAACTTTAAAACTCTTGGATTAAAATAAAGCCGCAATGTAAAAAAAAAAAAAAAAACCTGCATATTTTTGCATGCGATACTTTAAAGCGGTCTACCCAGAAAAGAAGGAGCTTTGAATCTAATAAGCATTTTCCACACAGGTGACATCGGCAAGACAAACACAGTAGATGAAACAGGTCGCACTGACGTCTCATTTTCAATGGTCCTTTAAACCTGTTGACAGTCCGATGGGAGCTGAGAGGCAAAGCAAGAGTAAGAGAGAGGTAAGAGAGATGGCAAATCCAAGTGAAACCAGTCATGGACCCGTAATGAGGACCCAGGCACCGCGGTGCCCGAAGGCCGACCAGGCCCGAGAATGCGCGAACATGCCTAGTGTTGACGTGCCGAACAGCACCCCCCCCCATTGCCATTCGAGAAGGCGCTGGAGCTCTGCCCCACCTGCAGAGGGGAGTGGACTGGTAGCAGAATGGCTCTCTCCCACAACAGGGTTATGAAAGAGCCGGCAGTGACAGGAATCTTGAAATGTCCCTCTCAAAGCAGAGCCCCGACTGGAAAGGAACTTGGCCCAAAAAGTGGCACCTCCCAGCCCTGCAGCTCCAAGCCATCTCATTTGTCATGTATCAAATGCAAACTTCTAAGTATTTCCCTCACATATGCTGTGAAGGGGGGGGGGGGCACTGTGACAGTGATGCCCTGGCTCTCTGCCAAGTCCTGGCTGAATAAACACAGTGGCCAGTTGCCCGGTCCGCCTGGCAGACACAGAGATGTTTGTCTTTTGGGGGTGAGCCCCTCGAACCCTGAAATGAAGAGACTAGACCAACTTACAACCTCAAGACAGACGGCCAGATTTCCCCTGGTCTGAAGAGGCTGTGACTGGACTAACACTAAGGAATATGCAAAACATGAAAGAGCCCCTATAAACCCCTGACTCATTCAGAAAATTTACTGACCAAACCAAAGGAGAAGGCCGAAGGCCATCAGGCAAAGGGAGAGCTGCAAGTTGCGTTACTAGTATTCTTATTTTTCTTAATAATAGTTAACAAGTTAACAATAATAGTTCAATGAACAATAAGTGACAAATACAGAGGTGGTCTAAAATTGTGCTGAATTCAAATTTTTGTCTTCCTTTGGGATTTTATCCCAAGTGAATTGAATTAAATAATCTCTTGAATGAAAGTACAGAGGAAGCTGGTGCAGGAAAATAATTTCGAATCAAACTATTTTTGCCCTCTTTGTGTGTGTGTGAAACTAAAGTTTACTTGATGACATAAAAATTTCTTTTTTTGGACTTAGAGACATTACGGCACTGTTAAGCAAATCTATCAATCGATCTATCCCTTTCATTGACCAAGTTGGGAAATTTCTTTTTCAGCAGTTACAAGTCACACTGTACAGTCTCACACACAATACATTTCAAAAACAATTCAGCACTGAAACATATTTGAAAAATACAGTTTTTCTGTTACATGTATAAATAATATTTAAGTAAAGTAAAAATAAAAACAGTGCAATGTGTGGAACAGATAAACTAAAAGAATTCACTTAGTCATCAAGCCCACATTCCAATGCAGAGATGCCCTTTCTGTGACGTACAATGACTGGTAAATTCCCCCGTCCCTCACAGTTCAAACAAACAACAGGGACAGAAAGGAGCACCTCTGAAAGAATAGAAAAGACAGTGATGAAACACCAGCAGGCGCTAAATCGTTTGCTACGCATCACAAAAGCCACGGCAAGGCAGGACAGCCTCAGTATTTACATTTCCTTTTTTTTTTTTTAAACTCTCCACCAAAGGTTTTTCTTTAACCCGCGGTGGGCCGGAGGAGATTAAAAGGTGAAGGGGACACAGGGGAGAGTGGGTGAAAAAGTGGGTGGGCGAATCCTGGCCTGGGGGCTTGATGTTCAAACACAATGCCCGCCGAGGCAGTAAAGCAGTCAACTCTTCCCCCCCCCCCCCCCCCCCCCCCCCCACACGCCCCCCCCCCCCCACCCCCACAAGTGCCACCTGCATTACAATTAACCCCACTGCAACCTTCAGGTCCCTGATTAGTGATGGCCTATTGTCTTGGCCCTATTAGTGCAGGCCCCCTCTCTGCCCTCCTCGCGCTCCCATTGACAAATCAAATCACTGCCGTCGCCGGGGCCCTGGGCCGAGCGGACCGGCTACAACAGGAGAGGGTGACCGGGCTGGGGCCTGCAATGGTGACAGAGTGCTGCGCGTAGGCTGTGGCCGGGTCACACTCCGTCACCCAAAGGGGCCTGGTGAAAATACGCTGCCTGCTTGAGTGTGTGTGTGTGTGTGTGTGTGTGTGTGCGTGTGTGCTTCCAATCATGTGTTTGTGAATGCATGCGAGTTTTTGTTTGGACATGTGTGAGACTGTGTGTGTATGTGCGACTATGTGTTTGTGAATGTGATGTGTGAGTCTGTATGTGTGTGTGTGTGTGTGTTTATGCATGTGTGCAAGTGTGTGTGAGCATGAGTGCAATGTGTATGTTTCTGTTTGAGTATATGTACAGGTATTTAAATACGTGTATAGGTGTGTATGCATATAAATAATTGTTACTGTAAGCTACAGAAAGAGTGAGGTGCAGAGAAGCTCCCAGTAACACAACACAGAGGCAGTTTCAGAGATTGACACTGTTGACGTAACAGCAGAAAAACAAACCCCACAGTCAGCCGGTAAGCACCTAGACTCTGAGTCTGTGGCCTCACCGCCACATCCAAAGGCATGGGAGAGGCACTGAGTCCAGGAGCAAGGGGGTGGGGCAGGGAAGCAGGCCACGGGTCTAATTAAACAGGCCGCATCACACAGGACATGTTAAACAAAATCTGAACAAATCATCCGCGGGGACGAGTTTCCTGTCAATGTGTCACAGTGATGAGAGACAGTGACACAGAGAAGATTCCGAGGTGGTAAGAGACCTGCCAGATGGAGATAACCGTCAAAAGAAAAACATCGCAGCGTTAGATCCCCCCCGACACCTTGAGCGCGAAAGCGTAAGGGCCGTGATAAAGTGCGGTGTGCTTATCAGCCGCGCTACACTGTGGTGTGCGTATGAGCTGTGATATTGTGCAACGTGACCATGAGCTGCAGCTCTGTACTTCACTCATTTCTACAGCAACTCTAATAGTGTCACTGATTTCACAGTACCAATTTATATGGCTGGATGTTAACTGAAGACATTCGGCTTAAGTGCCTTTTCCAAGTGACCAGCTCTAGCCAGCCATTTGAACTCGCAACCCTCTGAAATCCTAACTGCTGCTGAACGCAGCCACCCCGGCATGGAATTCTCTTAGGGCCTCTGGAACTCGCCAGTCATCTGCTGACAGATGAGAGCAGTGCTGGCAGAAGCGTCTCTGATGGTGAGGGCCAGCCAATCGGAGGTGGGCCAGAGAGACTGGCTGTCTATCCCGTATGACAGAAGCATTGGGTCCCTTGTCCAATCCCAGCAGGGGAGCTGGTAGACCGATATAGAGAAAGAACGGGATCTCTTGTGCCATCACCCCCACCTCACACACACATACACACACACGCACACACACACGTACACACGCCATATAGTAATTGATTCATTTTACAGTAGAAACATCAGGTTCCGAGAATTACAAGTAGTTAGGAGTGCCAGAGGCTGATACAATGGAATTAATTAGGCGGATTAAGCTAATAGGATGGGGGTTATAAAACAAACGTAGGTTAATTCCGCTCTGGGACTTGTTGATAAGGGGAGTTGCTTTCAGGGAGAATTCATGCCCAGAGGAAGAATAATTGTTTCTTTGTGTGAAATTTTTTGTTTCTTTTTCTTCTCTCATGTTGATTGCGTCTATGATTAAAAGTATTTAGAGGAGTGACTGTCTAAATCATTTTGTAACATGTATTGCATTTTTTTGTACATAGCTACTTGTTATATACACTTGCACAGTGCTTTGTATCCAGCAATGTCAGGATATATTGTTGAACAACTACTTCCACTAATTAAAATAGAAAAATTCAAAGTACCCCCCCCCCCCCCCCCCCCCCCCCCCGATGCCAGTACCACAGGGCTAACATTGTTGAGTGAGACTGTAGATTTAAGGTGGGGAGCATTTTTTTAATGTCTTTTGAAGAATATGTGTATTGGAGTTTTTAAGATTAGTGTTCAATTATAAAGAACATAATGAACAATCCAGACGAGTGAGTAAATCAGCATTATTACTCCCTGTTGTAATTTTTTGGCCTGATTACCGTTCTTTAGATTACATTTAAGAAATAATATGCAGGTAGAAACAGGCGTTCTGTCTCTGCCGAATTCAGAAATGTGCTGGAATGAAGTAATCATTATCATTAGACATAATTATTACACTTGCTCTCTCCCACCACCCACCACCAAAAAATGACCAAAATCATTGCCCTTTGTACAAGAGTATAAGCTTTTGTTCAGATCAGGATGGAACTCAAACACTGTAGTTATCAGTAGACTTAGACTCTGTCCTTTCCTTACTTTCCCTTTTTTATTCAGTACCAGTCTGTCTTTTTCCCATGACTCTTTTCTCTACAAGTTAAAAGCAACAGTGATTTCAAAGGTATTTATTAAAACTGGGCACACAGCAAGTTTCCTTTCGGGACGGTGCAATAACTTTTGCCTGTCTGGGAATGATATAGACTGTCCCTGTGAAATCACCATCCCCTTAATTCTGTTGGAGGACCATTGCTTCCTTCCTGATCGCATACATAAACCAGTAGTTTCCTTCTCACACGGGATGCATAGGAAGCAGGTGGGACAAACAATGAATTGCATCAGACAGAGTGGTACACAAGGAGCTCCTATCAGCATGAGTTGAACGATTTTAGCCTCCACCTTCTGTGAGGTCATCTTAGTCTGGCTGAAACTGGTTTGGCATGAGCCAGAAAGTACTCAAAAATCGAACGTACATATGGTTGTTCTTATAATTTCTGACTCGGGCCTCAGTGTTTGGCTGCAAGATATGGAATGCACCTGGAGTCAATGGTTTATTAAAGAACTAAGAAGGGCTCTCAGTGTCTTATGCCTTTTGCGAGATTTAATCTTACTCCAACCATGAAGGCTACAATAGCACCAAAATATCCACCATCATTACACTATGATCCATGGCTGTAACCAGGGTTTGAAAAATGGTGAGATCCGGGGGGAGGGGGGGTGGGGGGTGTTTTTGTTTAGGGTTTGAAAAATGTTGTTGCCCGGGGGGCGGTTAGGTTTTGTCAAAATTACACATATAAACATTACATACATAGAAAGAGACCTGTTGCTATTTACAAGAAGCAAATTTTATTTGTGTTTTAATTGTAAGGTACACCATCTAAACTGGATTGTACTGAATAACCTCTCATGTGGGTTCTGTATCTGCGGATTCCCATCCCCACAACCCCCCCCCCCCCCCCCTCCCCCCGTGCCTTTCATATTAATAAGCATTGCTGAATGAATGATAAATTGTAAGAACATTATCTAGAGCATCAAAATACATAGGTGTACGGTATGAAGCATGATATTTAAGCAAAGATTATTTGTAACCTTAGCTAGCTATAAAAATAAAAGAAAAATGCTTGAGAGTAAGACCATTACAAACTAACGTCATTATACACTTATATCCGTTTCCAAATTTGGCTTTGAAATGTTTCGTAGGCCTACCGTCATCTACATAAGCTGTTTTTTCATCAGTGGTGTTGTGTGAAACGTTAGCTAGCCTACTAATATGAAAGAAATAGCCTAGCCTTCATCATGGCTAGAGTACACATATTTAACATGTTTCATACAATTGCCCTTACTCCAGACACTGAACCAGGTTATGGTTTTGAATGTTTCTTACAGAGAATGGAATAACGATCATTGCTTTGTCTTACCGAATGGTATGCTGCCAGTTCACACACAAGCCACCTGCTGCTGCCAGCGTGCTTAAATTCCAATTGCTGCTGTCAGTGGAAGTGCTGATGATGCAAGGGGCTGCGCTCGCACCCTCTCTCACAACTTTCACACACAGCGGACACTAAATAACGATTCTAAACTGAATTAAGCATGTACTCGTGTCGAGGAGAAGTTCTCAACCACTGATTTTTTTTTTATCCAGTTGTATTTAGCTTCAAATTTTATTTTTAGCTCTAAAAAAATTACCGAGGTCCGGACCTTGGTGACCTCATAGCTGGTTACAGGCGTGCTCTGATCTCCCTCTCCCTCTCTCTCTCTCCTTCTTCCTCATTTGCCCTGCCATTACTCTAAACCAAGTAATCTGAGACTAACGCTCGCTTGGAGTTCAACCTTTATTTTTACTGCAGACTAGAGTGGGAGTCAATAAGACGAGTGTGTGCAGCGAAGTGGTTAAAAAAGAAATGAAGGTGGAGCCGTCAGTCCCAGAAGCCTTTCCAATAAGGGAGGACCAGAGGAGCGGGACCAGTTTGCAATCCGCTGAGGAACGCGTGCTGCAGTACACCGGGGGCTAATCCGTCCCCCACTGAGCGGCATCCCAAGAGGCCTAACGCAGTGCCAAAGCCTCTTACTCGCGCAGAGACAGTGCAGACCCTTCCCAGCAGACCCCTCTCACAGCCATGCCCGTGATCAGAAACCGGCTCTCTACCCTCATGGGTGAAACAGGAGGCCAGTGCGCAAGCCCTCAAGGTCCACTCAGGTTTACATAATACATATCTGAGGACTCAGATATGTTCCACAAAATTACCATTGTTCCACAAATACAGTACTGCTGAGCAAAAAAAAAACGCAGTGAGATTTTGTAAGTGTCATATTTGTGAGCGCTCTGAAGTCTCCATGGTTTGCTGCACAAGAATGCCAATATTTTCACATTTTATTCCTTTGTTATATCTTTTTTGTCCCCATGTTTTGTGAATTCAGGCTCTCTGTGGATGAATGGCAGTTTATGTCAATGCAACCTCTGGAAAATGAACGCTATTATTAAATGATTATGGAGCAGCTTACTACAGTAACTTGCAATTTTTTGTCTTTTTAGTGGGGATAAAAGGCTTATACTGGCATATCTTTGACTGCTTATGTGTCATGCTCAGTGGGTTGGCTAAAGGTTAGAGACCTGCTATGTCCCATATTGTTCTATTGAGCTATCTATTTGTAGACAGCCTAGCATTTATCTAGGGCACATTTCTTCACACACTGAATACCACAGAGGGAACAAAAATTTGCAGATCATAATTGTTTGTGGCTTTTAAAAAAATTAAATAAATCAAAGTGTAAAAAAAAATCTCTCTGTTCATCGATTCTGTACAATTACAGCACAATTAAAATATGCATGTTTGAAAGCGTGGAGTGTAATTGGCTCGCCGAGCACCTGATGACATATTGTGAGATGCGCTGAGTAAACACGGGGGCCTTTATGCAGAATCATGTTGTTTCGTATTATCTCCATTGATGTTTGCAGGTCTGTGTTCCCCGGGCCTCCCCCGGGCTCTAATCTGTTTTCTTTGTCATCCTGGTAAACTGTGTTAGTTAGGTAAGCAGACACCAAGTCTGCCTCCAACATGCAGGGCCGTTTGTAGCCGAGGCGGGAAAGGAGGAAGACGCGTCCTCTATCAACGTGATTTTTTGCGCGTGACGGCTTAGCATGTTTAAGTTATAGATTAATAAAACGGCAATGAAATGCCCAGCTTGATTTTTTTTTTTACTCACAGGGGAGATTAGAGAGCTGCTTTGCCGGGGATCTAATTCCCACCAATTGCTGCTCAATCTCCCGTATTCATGTGTCACTTCCAGAGTAATTGGCTATGCATATGTATTCTGTACCGCTCACACGCGCGCATACATTAATTGGTTAAGAGAATACGAGGTGGTCAGGGATGCCCTCGGAATGCCCACATGTCTGATTCCCTGGGAAATATTGATAAATGTGTCTTGCGCGCCAGAATGGAGGCAGACCAAAACAATGTACATGTAGACACATGCTGTGTTTCAGTGGGTTTTTTTTTTATTTTGCACTGTATCTAAGCATATAACCATGACTCTGAAGCACATCTGCACCTGCAGGCACACCCTAATGCATACTATCCAGGACTGGAGAAGAGTAGATTTCACAGTGACAAGCGCTGAGTTCTTCCAATAGCTGTCGGTCGAGACTTTAGTGCCTTCAGAACGAAGTCAGAAGAGAGGGATGGCGCGCGCGGAACTTTCTAAAAACAGAATCTGATAAAGTGGCTCAGAACCTGCCTGCATGCCCAGAGGAGCGCGCTTCCCAGACAATCTCCGCACGCCAGTCCGGGCGACAGTGTCCCACAAACCTGCGCGTGTGGGTGCCTCTGCAGGTGCACCGGCGCTTTGGCAGATATGGATACGCTTCCCTTAGGTCTACGCCTCGGTTCAAGCCCTTCTGCGGCGCTTTCACTGCGTAAGCGCCAGAGGTAATGGATCTGCGGCAGCTGAAACGCTGTTGAGAAGAAGTCACTGTCACTGCGCAAAGCTGAGAATTGTTCTATATGGTGCATGCCTATATGGTTCACATTCACATGGTTCTGTTTTACTGATTAATATCACTGGCATGGACATGTGATTATGAATATTTTGTTGGAATGCACATGATGTTGCTGTGTGACATGGGGAAGAATGGTAATCGCAAGGCCCAATAATGTCACTGTGACTCCAGTTTAATATTCATTCATTTGAGTAGCGTTTGACAAATTAACCATCACGTGCATATTGCCAACTGCGTTCCTTAAAAGCGTAATCTTAGAACACTTTCCTGGAGTTTGTGGCAATGCATCAGTCAGAGGAAAGTTCATTTATTGAATTATTGCCTTTGTGCTGTCTCTCCTCAGCAGCGAGGGATTATGAAAGCTCCGAACACGGCACAGCTGCTCTGATTGTTGCGATGACATTATGTCAGCACGTTGATGTCTGTCAGCAAGGTACTGGCAGCGCGACAGTATACTGGTACCGGTGGTATTGTTCCAGTGTCAGCCGCGCAATAAACAGGTGTGCTATCTGTCAGTCGGCATCTGCTTACTCCAAAGTTTATAGATGCATGCATATATTTGAATGCTTTTAAGATGGAAATGATGGCGAAGCTGCTTTTGCTAAAACTGCTAAATCAGTTCTATTTTGCATTTTAAATTGCTTTCTGAATGGATGTGTGATAAACATTGTTGCTAACTTTGATACACCTAATCCAAGAATGAACTTGATGTGCTTGATGAAAATACAACTGACCCCTTTCTGTTGTGTGGCCTAAATTATAGATTATACCTCTGAGTATGGCATGTACAAGTAACTTATGGCCTGTGTTTATAGACGCTGTTCAAACTGAATTAAATACAGTAAATTCTTATGAAGCAGTTAACAAGCTTGCATGTGGCCATGTTCTCACCTTGATGAGACACGATTTAAACTGTCATGCTGGAATCTTGCCATTTTTGCTTCTTTCTTTTTTTCCCTAGGTTGAATGAATGATGTTGTAAACTACTTCCGTAGCACCTAACAATCCTAGTTCGCAGATGTCTTCAGATACAAAGATATGAATGGTTTTGTCTGAAATAATCACAAGAGATGTAGAATTTTCCATACATCCCCATCACACACATCTGCCTCCATTGTTCACAGTCAAAGAGTCAGCACCATGTGGGAGATGCAATGTGTTGGTAAGTGCCTTTGGTATGAAGACATGTTTAATGGCTATATAGCTGTATATCAGCATAGGCACAATGGCTTGTTCTTTTCACCTACTTCAGGAACACGTGAACTTTCTTTTACTTTTCCATCTGTGCAAAACTAAACTAAAAGTTCTACAAGTCTTTCTCTGCGGGGTTTAACTTGTGAAATGAAATTATTACCTGAAAAACTTTAATGCAGGCACTGCTGTATAACAGTGTAATATAACATCGCAACGCATACATTTTAATATGTATGTAGAGCGCTGTATTTAATCAGATTTTTCCGAACACTGGAAAGTCAGCCAGTGTAAAAGTCACTACAGGATACTCCTGGCATTTAGCTCCCTAATTCTTGTGTTACTTTATAAAATATAACACCAGGTGAGGTGCTTCTTCTCCACTGGACGCCTTTTTTCCATTGAACTAATTTGCTGTTCTAGCAGCTGAAGAAAGTCCCAGCACAGCAGCATGACAATTATATCCAGGTGCAAGAATTTGATTCAACAAACTCTGGGTGGATCCTTCCAGTTGGCTCTATCGGGCCTCCCCCTCTCACTCCCTTTGCCTCCCTCTCTCTCTCTCTCTCCCTCTCTCTCTCTCTCTATCTCTATCTCCCCCCCCCCCCCCCCCCCCCATTCTCTCTGTCTTCTTGGCTGGGTGGACCAGATGCCCTTGAAATATCCGCAGCACACATGTGACAGAGGACCTTGAGTGAAGCACTTCAAGAACCCCAAAGTCATAAACCATGTTGTCAATTATGATAATTGGAACGGCAGCAACTGGAAACATTCCCCCTGAATATTGCTGGGATAATGATCGATGCTAATGGGCATGGAATCGAGCCAATCAAAAGATGAGGGAAAAAAAGACTGGGATTAGGGGGTGGGGATAACGGGTTAGTTAAAATTGAGATTGGCATTTTAGGGGAATTAATCTTCCAACTTTGCCACCTGTTAACACTTCTTTTATGGTTTGTTTGTGTAAGTGCTAATTGGGTTTTCACAATTCGTGTTTACCACAGTTGTTGTTGGGTAGACCAACACTGTTAGTGGTTTACAACTCAGAAACAAAGAAACATATGCACACACACACACACACACACACACACACACAACCGCACACACTCTTCTATTCTAGGGACGGAGTGGAAATGTGGTTTGTGTTTGGGATGGGCTGAGCGCTGGAATCCTGTTTGAAACAGTCAAATCATGATTTGTGTGAAGCAGCCCTGTTATCACTGGTGCTAAGGCCATTATTTGGCAGAAGTGGAGATTTTACACAAGGCTGGGTTACCAAGGCATGCAAGTTACTGTCCATGCTGACCTTAGAGCGCATTTCCTGGGTGGTCCTATCAAAAATCTGAAAAGCGAACATGAATACCTGGTGTACTGCTTACCTGAATTTGGAGTTCCCCTCCTGCACCCATCCCACAGAAATTCAGCCACAGTTTCATGGAGATAAATAGGCTCTTAACCCGATCTGCTTTCTTCTCTTTGGCATGCAACTCCAATTGATTTATTACAGCTGATACTTTCACTCGTCTCTTAAAAAAAAAAAAGAAGAAAAAGGGGTGAACCTCTGGGAAGATGATGATGATGATGATGACGACAATGATGGTGAGGAGGAGGATGATGAGGTTTTTGTTTCCCTTGAAGACGATGTGGGGAAGAGCACATTCCACAGCTCCTCCACCAAGGCCTGTGTGACTGCAGTTTGCTGGAGTGAGGTCAGCTGCTGCGAAGTAATTGATGTTAAAAACCACACTGGAAAACATGGCAGAGTTATCGCTAATTGCTTGAATGTTTACAGATGTGCATTAATTACTTGAGCATAATTAGCATTTAGAGTTAATTATTACTTTGGCAAGACCTTAAAGTGTAATGTGTTATTAAAAATACTGGAAAGTGTCTCAGCTGTAGGAGCTTCATTGATGGGACACACGCCGACTCCCAGAGACGTCTGAATGGATTTGCTTATATCATATTTGGAGGGGAAAAAAAAAGACTCAGAATGAGTTGTGAGACATTGGCCTGTGATGGAGAACGTCTTCCAGTTGCATGCTGTGTCTGTTTTCTCTACGTATGAATAATAGTTTCGTTTTTTCGTTTAAGTATATGTACTTGTACTCTTTGATGTTTTGACAGAATAAACATGTCAATATTGTTACATCAATTTGACAAGTAGTTATGTGTTCATCCAATTTCCAGTTTGAATTTTTTCTGGTCTTGAAAATCATGTCTTTGGTAAAATTAATAATTTATGCATGAATAAAACTGAGTGTACTTTTTATTTTTCATAAAATAATGACTGCTATATACCATCCAACTGCAATTTCAGTATAATACTAGAGGATTGATACAAACAAATCACAAAACAGTGTTAATATGATGGTGTCTAGGTGTATATGCACTTCCTATTCAGTGTTCAGTATGCATTCAACATTATATTTTTATTTATATATTTGAATGCATATAGTTATTATACTATCATATAATAATCAGCATCATTCATTGTGAACATACAACTGTGAAACTTTTCTGCATGAGGAAAGATTTACTACAGCCTCCTGCAGGTCCCTCTAACAGGACAAGGGCAAGTGAAAACTATCTGACACTGGATATCCCTCTACAGACCTTTTGAAGACAGCCTGGCATTTGTCTTAAGATGTTATGTTTACAGCCTTATCAATGCCTACATCAGTCACAGCTGCTGAAGGGATTTCTATATTTTACCTTCACAAGTAAATAAATAAATAAATAAATAAATCATACTCTGTAATAGCAATAATATCATTATCAACACTCTTATTTGAGTATTATTTAGCTTGAGTAATTTCTTCCAAATGTTTTAAATGATTTCAATATTCTGTAAATCACATTATGTACATGTAAGGCTGTATGCTATACATACAATTTCACTACAGATATCTTTGTCATATTACTTCAACATCATGACTATTACTTTTAGCATTATCATTTTAAGCCATCATTACTTTTTCCATGTGTTTTTTATTATTAGCAAAATAAATAAATACATAAAGAAACTTAAAAAAGCAACTGATGGATGCCTCTTGGGGGGGATTTATTCCCAGTATTCATACATAGCCAAGACAGCTTGTTTCTCTTTTCTTGTGTTTTGTGAAGCAGCAATACTGAAAGGAACTAAGAATTGAGAACTGTGTCCAGTGAATGTGTTTAACAGAGAAATCCTCACAGTTTTGGCCCAAGTTTATCAAAAGAAAACAACACCTGGATGGTTTTGCAGATGCACTTTGCTTAGCTGCAATGAAGGACTGTCAGAGAAGCTCACTTTTTATTCCTGGGGTAAAATGAAAGAAGGTAGTATTTATTTTGTTATTTTGTAAGGGCAGATGAAGCCATGCAAGAAAGAATTACTTTTTTGTCCCAAAATGTATGCATTTGTAATGTAAAAAACCAACAATATCCTGGCAGAAAGGAATTTGTAATGTCATGAAGCTGTACTTACCAGAACAAGAACTGACCACTTCCTGCCACATTAGCATGAGTGATACAATCATTTCCAAAGAACAACACTTGAGGATTGAATGATTGACCTTAATTATAGGATTGCAAGCTTATATTGCCCTCAATCAATCAGTGAAATTTATACCTGCACACAACAACACAAAACTATTATCTTTCAAAGCAGTTAAAAAGCAGTAGAAAAGGGCTAGAGAGAGAAAATTATATTTTAGTGGGTATTACTTTCAATGAGTAAAAACAGATGCACAGATATGGCTTACTGGTTATGTTTTCACTCCAGAGGAGGAAGACAAATTTGGTATCATCTGTTACTCTCTCAGAGAATCCCAGCGTGTTCATAATTCCAATGTAAATATTTAAAGCATAAATCAATACAAAAATCTTTAACGAATTCTTGTCTCTTTTTTTCCTTTTAAATTCTCAGACCATGAGTTGAACACTGTTTTTCCCTCACTTTTTTCCATGTGAAAATGATATCATTGCCCTGCACATTTAAACAGGATATTTACTGCGGATGGATCCAATCTCACCCACCCCCTTTAAGACAGTTCACGTTGTATACTCCAGGGGGATGGACTTAAATTTGATTTGGACAGCATATATGGAAATTTCATTTTACATGCTTATATAACTGTTAAATATATAAAAATGCAGATAATACAATCTGGCGAGGCGTGCATAATTGAATTCCCACCACATCCTCTCCAGGGTGCCTGCTTGCTCACGAAGGCCCGTACACTTGCCTTTATTTAATTTAAGGGAAGTCCGTCTTCACGTAATAGCCATTCTTGTCTGTGAAACAACCCACAGACTGACAAAGATTGATGGTTTACAGTCACATAGTCATGCGCAAAAATTAGCAAACTTTTATTCTGATGATTTCTCATTTAATTCATGTGTCCTTTGTTTAACAAGGTGGTTTCTGCTGAGATTTAATGAGGAGACATGTCCAGGAAGGTTGCACATCTTGAACAAGACATGTTGACAGGATATTTCCATGACTTAAAAATATAAAAGGTTTCAGGAGACCCAGTGGGTTAGTGATTAGGCAATAGTTTTATTCTTGATATGGTGGGTTCACATTTTTTTCATATTTGCCTCTTTTGTAGACATAGCTGTTTTAGGGAAATTAGACAGTAAACCTGCCTGTTTTTGCACATCACTTCATGCTTCATGTCAGCCAGTATCGCTCAAATCCTCATAAATGTTCCTTCCTTGGTCTGCTCTCTAATTAATGACATGAAGTGCCTTGTCCTTTTATTTTAAGAAACAATCAACTCATTCGTATTGCTGGAACTAAACAGACAAGAAATAATACTAACACAAATTCACTGAATTAACTGAAGCACATGACTCCGTTTTTATTCATTTTATTAAATTAGTCAATTACATCACATTGTGCAGTGGATAACAACATAAAACCACCATCTTCTCTTTACACAAACCCTCTACATGCCCATTGGGCCAGAGAAGATTACATCTGAACTGTGTCCAAATGCTTACGCTTCATGCCACATATAAACTTTATGATACCCTTTTCACTTTATTTATGAGTCAGTGACTTCATAATAAGAAGACATTCACTTTTGGCACTGCATCCTGGCTCTCAAGTGGCCCAAACAGACATTGGATCCTCTCAGATTTGGATTCTCTCCTGCAACATTTAGGCTTCACTTGTTTCCTCGCGTATAAGTGGTCATTTTATTGCTGTGTCCTTTTTTTTTTCTGCCATGAGGGAAAAAGGCTGGAGAAAACGTGTGACAAATCTGTGCCTTTAGAAATATGATGCCCTATAAACAACTTAGGAGAATAGGACACATTATAAATATTACCTTCTCTCTCAGGATTCAGTCTGAATAGCATCACTTGGCTTCCAAACATCTCTGATACTTCCAGACATGGAGACACATGGTCAGTGACCACTGAGAAAAAGGGAATGTTTCCCAGGACACACTGCCTAGATGTCTGGGATAAGTGAATGTGTAGACAGTAAGACGGGCTGGATCATAGACATTCTAGACAGATTCTAACATAATGAACCAATGCACAGATTTTACATTTGTAGACAAGATGAGCAGTTTAATACAGGACCTACAACATTACTAAATAACATAACCAGGTCATTTTACTTGAATGTGATGAAATGGAGCTTAGCTTTTCTGCGCGGTGCTCTGTAACCAGTTTTGGCTTTTGCTCTGGATGCGAGTCCAATCCTAAATCTGACGGGTTGGGCCCAGAGGTGGAAACGCTGCAGGGCTGGGGTCCAATCCACGTGGAACGTGAGTGGTTTAAATAAACTTGAGCGGCGTTGGCACTAATCTGACACAGTTCAAAGTCTTTGCTTCTGAAAATCCCAGGATTTAGTGAGCGGGGGAGAGTGCATTACCCTCTCCCCATCACGCGTTGGGGCAAACTGTCCGGAATTAAACCCAGCACCAAAGCTTTGTTCCGAAACGCTCCAGGATCAAAAGAACAAATCCTTCCCAAACCTCCCTCCTTCTGTTGTTCAACGTATCGTAAACCTTTGCAAGAACAAACTGCTTGAAAACTTAGTTTGTCCATGTTTTAAAATTGTGTACAGAGATCTACTAGTGTTGCTTTTTTTCTATCCCACTTTTGATTCAAGTGTATTGGCTGTTTTATACATTAAAAACTCAGGGTAATAAAACTATAAACATTTCAATAAATATATTTTACATATTTAAGCATAAAATGCTATTTTTTTCCTTGTATCTTAGTCAAGAGGATAGGCCTCATCTTGACTTGGGTCAAGGCTCCACATCACAGGACTAGAAGAGGAAACTCCTGCTGTACTTAATTATTCTGGACAAAACAGTCGATGTGTGGTTCCTTTTATGAGTTCTGAGGATAGTAAGATTCTCCACAATGGCAGCCACTGACTAAACTGTGCTGCTGCCAGTTGGTACCTCTTTGACAGCTACCACTTCCACCTTGGTTACTTACCACCAAGGACAGGTTTTTACATCTTAAAGACAGACTTTAACCAACTCCTGTTATGTAGTATAGAGCTGCAAAAACTTCACCAACTCAAAAAAAACCCCCACAAAAAACAAAACAACTCATATGAGTCTGATTAATCTGTTTTTATACATTAAAGTAATAATTGTACAGAAAAATATCTGTAACAGCAGTGCTGTAATATAACACCAATGAAAACGTGCCACCCCGATGTCATATTTCATCACATTATGTTAGCCTGCATTCCATTCCTTTCCCCTGAAGTGAGGAAAACAAGTAGATACTTCAGATGGCAAAAGTTTAAATTCCACCAGGAAGCAGACCACAGCACAGCACAGCTGATCTGGTTATATTTTGCTCCAGACTAAAGGAAAACAAACCTTCACACAAGACAAGAAAAAACTGAAAATGTGCTTTCACGTTTACATATTGTCATACTGGTTCAGCAGTAGGGTAGAATAGCCTACAAGAGCACACTGAGATGGAATTCAGTCAGTATGTATGGCTGCCATTCTGCATAAAGGTCAGGATTTGTTCCTTTTCCAAAACCACAAAGTGATACTTAAAAACACACAGACATGAATTCCCTTCTCAAGACACTTGGAAGATTAATATTTTTCAATGTCGAAAATGTGATTTGTTTTCAAATTCCTCACGTACACGATTTAGTCACCTGCCTTTCATGATGAACCCTCTGTAAGTAATGTAAGACATGTAATGTAATGTAAGCAATGTAGTGTAAGAACTGCACATTCCTCACTTGCACATGCTGACCTAGGATCTGGTAAAGAGGTAAGTAAAGGTTCTAAATTTTGTGCTTTCCTTTGTGCATGCTTTCAGTGGAGCCTTTAGTGTTAAATGCTGTTTTCTTTTACATCTTGTAAAAAAAGGCCTGGTTTGCCAATGCAGGTGCTAAAAACAATTAGTAATTAATTAGAGCAAAGGAAAGGACCATAATAAATAGCAGCCACCTGGACTAAGGGAATGCATTTTGGCCAATAATTATCAATCATGCCAAGATGTTTTGAACTACTAAGCAATGGCAATGTTCCATACTGACACAATTAATCCTATACAGGCCACATTTTACCACACCTGTTTCTCAGGCAATCAGAGAAAATTACATTTTTTTACAATTTATGGTGATACATAAATAATGCACAAGAATGTCCAGATAGATTCAACAAAATATTATTCTCTTAGTGATAATCTGAATTCATTACTTATTTAAGATATTTATTTTTCATAACAGACTTATTTTCCAAGGGAAACAGTTTAAGTCATTAGTTTGATTTGTTTTTCTTATATGATGAAATGGATCTTGTTGGATCTGGATAGGTCTACTTTAAACCTAATCAGTCGGTCATGTTAAATACCTCCTTATACTACATTTTCAGCCTACATCTAAGGATGGGTATCATTAATTAGCTTTGGCAATAAACACAACAACGCATTTGGTACATATTTGCACAAAAAAAAAACATGAATTGTTCAAGTAAACCAATAAAGACATACATAGCATTTCATTGATCATGATCTCTGCCCAGAAAAGACAATGACGAGTAACTGCAATTTTTTGTGAAAATTGACGTGTCACTTGGAATGGCTTCTCTGGAACCTGATCTATGTTGTAAATGAGTTTCCTGATGCAGCTTCACCCCTTAACCAGAAAAGTGGGCTCACCTTTTCAAAAATACAACTGAGACCTAAGGCAAATAAACTTAACAGCCATTTTTTTTTTCTGTTTCATTGGTGCGTCAGTTACCTGCCTTTGCCTTGGTAGGGCATCTCTGATTCCGAGGGAAAGATAAGAGCCTCTGTTCACTACATACATTCTCCTGAGTAAGATGTATGTATATGTCACATGTAATATTATATAATTTAATGGCTAATATTATTTTATATATTTTATGAAAGGTGCTTTATATAGGGTACTATTTAAGAAATTAGGTTAGACAAGGAATTACAGTCTTACATCTTTGATCAATCATGAGTAGAGCATTTCTATTCTCGAAGAAGAAAAATAAAATAGTAATGATAAAACAATGACCTAATGCTACATCTGACATCAGATCAATGCGATCCTCAAAGAATGAGACAGATATTTTAATAAAAATGTGTCAAATATAAGTCAGTTATAAAGACCTATGAAAATAGCAAATATCAAACAGAAATCAACAAATCAATGAATAATACCAGTCTGAATCATTGTTATAAATAATTTCATTTAGGAAAAACATCTTACTCATTTTTAACAACTCATTATAATGGAGTTCAAAATGCCTGGAGAGGTTTTAAATTACGACAGAAACACTGCTAAGACTAATGTGATTGGTATCACTTAACTAAATGCTGTGCTGTATTTTCATAATATTTGCAGCAAATGACATCCTTCCATCTCTCAATCTCTGTCAACAAAAAATGCATTTGTGACTTACCTTTATACTTTCAGACACCATATTTCAGCACAATTGCAGAGACCACCAACATGGCAACATTGAAAAAAAAGTTTTAACAAAATTTAAAACAAAACTGTATGCTATATATACAACTCTGCTGGTATGCAGTTTTAAACACAATGGAAGGCATTTGAGCAGACACTGCCATTTCATTGCCCATCACAATTAACAAACCATGTAGCAAATAATTATAATGATATACATTTCCATCTGAATGATCTAAAATAAGCCATAGCACAGTGGCAAGCTAGCTAATGCAATCGTTTTAAAAACAGTACCACCTTCTTTGTTACAGCTTTTTGGTTCATAATTTCCACTCTCATTGTCATATGAATTGCATTTTGTGTTTATTGTCACCACTAAGACACAAACTGTCCTAACCCATCCTCAATATTACATTATTGGTTCATTTACAATGCTATAAAATAGTAATTATTCAATTTTACCTGAAACAATGTCACAATTTTATGCAGGTATCAATATCCCACATTGTTTTGGTTGCAACAAAACAAAGGCTACGACAGAATGCAAGAGGTACAATCATTGACCGGATGGTGTACAGAATTTCACTTTTACTAGTGAAAGTAGAAGTTTCATAATTATCAGCAATGACCCAGAGCACCTTTATCATACCAAAAGAATTAAATTATACACACAATACTGAAAAAAGTATGAGACAACTGGTGCTTCAAAAAGGTACTGTGCATTTAATGTAAAAGGACTGACAATGTGTATGCATTCAACCATTTCCCAAGGTCAGCTGCAGCCTGCTACAATATGTTTGGATTATCAGTTACATGAAAAATGTAATCACATCAGAAATGTCTCTAGTAGAGTGATTCTATACTGTATAAATACAGCTTTTGTTATCAAAGCAACTATATTAAAAGTCATACAATAAACTTTTTTTCCTTTGTTTCTTTTCACTCAAAGCAGTACAACTGCATCTTTTTATCTTTAACCAGTCAACAGCAAGTCATATTTTTTAGTTAATAAATATATTTAAAATGCACACACCCACCTCTTTCATTTTGGATGTTTTCACTTCATTACAAGGTGTAACTCATTCAGTGGGTGTACTTACCCAAGGTGAATTACATAACATCTGAATTATCCATTTATACATATGAATATGTGCTGAAGCAAGCATTGTCCTCCAGCATCCAACAGCAGTGTCCCATTGTTACTATTCCACACTGACACTTTCATATTAAGCATTTTATGCCATTATAGGAAGAGAAAACAGATGTGCCCAATCAGGCTAAACATTGACCAGCTTTGATAATTATGACAAATGGCAGCTCCGTCAACATATGCTCCAAGACTTTTTTTTTCCCCCCCTCCAAATTTACAACTGCACTTCGTGGAATATGTGCCCAAGGAATGGCTTTATTTGCATGAGAAGAAACTGCTTCCAAGACAGCAGCTAATCTGCCAGGAAAAAAAAAGTCCAGTACATATTTTAGCCCAACTGAGCCTCTAGTGTTTGTCCACAATAATAAATGACTTAACTGACAACCGTTTGGAAGAGGCAAAGAACAAAAAGTCATCTTTTTGGGTCTTTGGGACAATATAAAGGTTTTTCTACAGCCTCAGGCGCACATAAGACAACACGTGCTGCACTCTGTGTGTGTGTGTGTGTGTGTGTGTGTGTATAGACAGACATAGAGCAATATCAATGAATTGGGGAATTCTGAGTTGCGTAGTGCCAAAAGAAACTGAAACATGTGGATCATGGTACAGGCGGAGAGAAACCATTTTGTCTGCAAATGGCGTTCAAATTCCACACCGTGAGTCTAAAATGTGGCTTGTGAATACATCTGACAGGGTGCAGGCATTGCAAACACAGAGTTAAAATGCATGCTGGTTTTACTTCCCAGTGCTAAGGTGAGGGGAATGAGCTAGGAATACAGTGCTACTACTGAATACAGTAAACAGTATTCTCCATCAGATAACATAACTAAACACTAAAAAAAGATCAAACCTAAAGGGAAAAAATGCATTATGAATCGGTTATCCTTCTCTGAATCAAAATCATCACATCTACCATTGATTACTGTATGCTTCGTGTGGTGTGTTATTAAGCACTAATGGGAAAACTGGATTACTTCTCTAAACAGTTTTATTTATGTATTAATCTGTTAATGTTTTCATTTCAGATGGTCATGCCAAATGCTTTCGGTGTTTGTTATTTTCTCTGGGAACAACGGTGGTGCTCCTGTGACCATTCACAATGCAGACAGACACCTCTTCAGACACGTTAGCACAACAGTCATGAAAGTCCATTACATTACATTATTTGTTTAACAGGTGCTCTCACCCAAAGTGACTTACACAGGTTACATTTTAAATACTATCCACTTCTACATTTGGATATTTACTGAAGCAATTCATGTTAAGCACGATGCTAAAAGAACAACAGCAGTGCCCCACCTGGGAATTGAACTGGCATCTTTTGGGATTACAAAGCCCTGCTTCTCACCATTACACCACACCAGATCTGAAAATAAACCTTTATAAGACATTAACCCAGTCATCACTGTTACACGATATTTACATTTCATATGTTTTTTTTTTTTCATTTTTAAACTTACCTTTTTTATGTGCAATAACCCAGTTCACAGAAATCAAAGACATCTGGAGACACAATAAAGCACCATGAATGCGTATCTACATGTATCTCAGCTCTACTGAAGTGAAAGTGCACGTATTAAATGAGGCTGGGATGTCATGTCTTCGGCTGTCTTTGCAGCTTTGCTAGGGGAAAAAAAAATATATACAGTATATATAACATATACCTGAAGCCATGTATGTGATTTCCTCCATCGAATGACTTTTAAATGGCAAGTTTAGATGTGCATTTCATGTTATCAGTGCATTTCATGATGATTCTTTTCCTCTCCTCCCTCACCCCCCACAACACCCCCCCTCCCACTGAGTTTCACAAATACACTCTGGGAAAGCAGGAATGCCAAGGGGAAAAAAAGGAGGAAAAACAGACAAAGCTCTACATTTTCTGGATCAACCACATAGAGCATATGTATATCATCAGAGTATATTTCACAGCCTCACTATGAGCATCTTAAATTTCATACTCCTGTAACAGATATCTGAGCCGAAGAAAATGTAAACATCTTCGGAATTTTTTCCCCCAGTTTAAAAGTGCATGTATTTCTTCTGGAAAACTATGTGGTGCAATTCAAATGTGGATATTTCTAGTCAAATCACACATTTACCTTGACACTAATATTGTACTATTGTAGCATTGTTTAGGTTAAACTAGTATGTTTTCTGGACACCATGAAGAAAAGAACACGAAGGTGCTGGATATTTCTGACCTGATGATAATCAACACAGTTAGCAGTTATGTAAATTTCTCACACATACACATAAATAAACGCAGACACACACATACATACACACACACAAACACAGAAACTGAGCACCAAAATCTAAGTTTTGGTTCTCGTTGCCTCCTCACACAGCTGTAATTGCCCCTTTGTATGTACCCCACAATCCCACGTGCTATTTTACAACACTTTCACATCAGCTATGGCCCAACACTAAACGTGTTCAGTGACCTCCAACTGCTGGGTCATCAAACCTTAATGCACCGACTAGCTTCATTTCACTTGAGAACCCAGACAGGTGGACTGAAGGAAACTACATCCATACATTCATGATTTCACTGTGTTTCAGATTTCATTGTATGTATGTATACATACAAATACAGATGGAAGCAACAATGACTACAACAACAATACTAATAATAATAATAATAACAATAATAATAATAATAATAATAATAATAATAATCTACATACCTACAGAGAAAGAAGAGGAGAGACACCGTTCATGTTCTAATATAGATACAACCAATTTATCTAAATGTGGAATCACAAGAAAAACAAAGTGTTTGAACATAAAGATAGATATATACCAGTTTATACATTAGTCTGTAATATCGAGAGAATAAATCCATATTGCAAAAATACATTCATTATCTAATTACAAAAAAGGGGGAAAAGTTTTCTTTCCTGGTTCATTGCACAATATTAATGAGGTCAATGATTATGTTAATTGGAAATTGGTTTTTCCACAACCTGTTTTAATTAGTTTGTTGTATTCAAATTTCATATGAATCGAGCGCAAGACAACTTTGTATGCTGCATATTAATTATGCGGTGGCTCAAATAACGCAGAACCATTTATCCTTCAGTGAACTCCTGTAGAATTAATATGGAACATGTTCTTATGCTTAAGTCATACGTCAGCTCTGCAGCCAATAAAATGTTTTGCGATGCAAAACGTTGATAGTCATGTGTTCCTGTAGGCCAAACATTTTTACGTGAAAAACTAGATCTTAAAAGAGAACATGACATATTCTTACGGCTTAAATTTCGTACATTATTGCTTTGAAAAGAACCAAGGCTGACTTTTCTGTGGCGTCTCGTTGCGCTTTCCCAAGGTCAAGTACATACAAAAACGCACAAAAATCAAGTACTTAAGCCTTCCAAGGTTATCTGCATTCAGTTTCACAGGCAGTGCGTCATAAAACGCGAAACAAATGAGCTACGTGGCAACAGACGATTGGTTGTGTAATGAAAATCTACACATATGCAATATACATTACAACCTGTATAAACAGAAAGCATCCTCACACGTTGCTCCAAGCGACTGCTTCACAACTCGATATTATCATTTATTATTCTGATGAGCCGCAATTAAATGAGCAGATGCCTGCAAGCTGTCTTCTTCCGTGACATGTAAATAAACTACTACCAAACTTAATAAGATTAAATCTGGCAAGCTAATAATAGCTACGCTTTTTCCCCTCTCCTCTCGCCTATACACAAAGAGCAGAAAGTGTCAAAATAATTGAAATTGTTGGTGTTTTACAGTTTAAGGAAATAATTGCTGCTAGACTTTATCAAAATCTACTTTTATTACCAAAGATATCGTGTGATATCGCAAAATGTTATAAAAGTTGAGTTCAAATGGCAGTGAAAACAGAACGATTTCCTAAACGTTTAAAGGGGTGGACTGGGGCGGGGGGGGGGGGGGGGGGGGGGGCGTAAGAATTTCTGTTCTTGGGCGAGGTATGAGCTCTAGGTTTGTTGTTGGGTTTATATATGCTAGCTGCCTTGTTTCAGGAATCATCTTCCTCATTTTCCACTTTAAAACCACATGGGCATAACAGTGACATGTCCCGGTGAGAAGTCTACGCGGTCGCAAACAACTAATTGGTGTGACCCCATTTAGCAACACGTCAAGGGAACACGGCCGCATAGACGATGTCAGCGCCTCCACAAATCTTTCTGTGGTCTAAACTTAATAGCATGTCAGGGTGTCCACAACTAATGCAAGTGAGGTCACGGAAAGTCTAAAGACTGATTTGATGACGCCTCTCTTTTTTCAGCTGCGGGAATCACCGTCTGTCCACGATAAAGACAGAATCACACATAAAGTATCATTAATAATAATAACCGTTCTGTCAAAGTCCTCCTAATTAAAATTCAAACCATTCTGCTTTGATATTATTTTCTCACATGTGCTCGGTAAGATGATCGTACATTTAGTTTATACAAAAAAAATCTGTCAGCTGTGAACAAACCTGAGTTCCTAATATGGATTTGTTATTAAACGAACTAGTGCACAAGATGCAAAGAGGGCATCGTTTTAAAGTGTGCATAAAGTAAGTAAAATATTTGCATCATGCCTACCCCTTTTTGGTGGGGAAGGGCGGGGGGGGTGACGTTATGTGTTAACGACCTATGTTACCTGTATAGTATTTTTAGTTTACAGAAGCACTTAGAACATCGTGTGTGACGTATGAAAAATCTATTTTCATTCTTCAAGCTAAACAGCTTCACGAACACATGGCCTACACCAAGAACGGGCCAACCTGCGCTAAATAAAACTCCCGTGCTACCAAATAACTAGCCCTCGAGCACGTTTATGAATGTAATGGATTAAGCATTCATGATCTGAGGAAGAAAAACCAGACGACAATGGAAGTTTCACAGTGAATAATGGGAGCCTCCAATGGCGACTTCGTGCGTGTATTTACACACTGACAGTCACTCGGACACAACTGAATTTAAGTAGCATTTAACGGCGTGTTATCTAGAAGTACGTTATTAATCGCTGCACATACAACTTCACCAAACCAAACGTCTCCGTGCGCAATATTCTCAGAGGTAATCATTTATCAGCAAACAAAGGAGCGAACGCCTTCTCAAAGTTAGACACACAAGCCTTGATGTTATGGAGTGAAGTCCGGCTAACCTGTCAGAGCCTGTGGCATCCCTTGCAGCACGCCCCTACCAAGCTGGCTCGAAGTCAGCCAAAGGTCAAGTATATATGAGATAGAGTGAAAGAGTGAGTGTGAAAGAGGGCGAGAGAGAAATGTTCGCTACCTTTATATCTGAGGAGACCTGCAACAAATCCATCTCAAAACAGCAGCTGTACAGCAACGCCAGAAGTTCACCGCAGAGTTCACACACTTTAATGGCTGACAGGAAAAAAAATGACAGTGTTCCTTCAAAACTGGGTAGGGATTCAGTAAGGAGATGAAATCTATGTACATAGCAAATATGGGCCTAAGACAAGGGAAATAAAGTTTTAACTGTTAGGCAAGTTTCGCAGAAATGTTACAGCATAATATACCAGTCACGTTTCTACACTAGGAAAAGGCAAGAGGAAATGCATCAAACTATTGATTTAGAATTGAATAGTTACAGACCCCTCTGCTGCTGATTGATATGGGCCTTCGTTTATTTTCTTCGTCTGTGAATCACACAGAAATAACATCTAATATAGCACAAATCCAACTGAAATTATTAACTGTAAAATAACCTACCAACCAGACCAGTCCTTAATTTGCTTTCTTCACAGAGTAAAATGGTACACCATACACTTGCATTAAATGGCCTCTTATTTCGTAGTACATGTCATCATTCAGAAAGCCTTACTAATAGAATACTAATAGTAAAGTAAATAGAATAACTGGCGAATAGAATAAGTGGAAAACCATTTTTTCAGAGTAAAGGTTTCTCTTATTAATTTAGATAACATCGCCGTAGCAGATAGACGCGATGACTGTGGGGCAGGCAGACACATGGGACACTCAAGTCATATGTCATAGTAGAGCTTGCTATCCCAGTCTCGAGTTACACTCTACAGTCGTTGCCAAATACTGGGGTCAACACATGTGCGACTGTATCAGAAATTTCTTAATCCTGCACTCTGATAGAATAAACTTGACTGATGTCCAACAGTACGGTTAGGATCTACACTTGTTTTATTTTTTTACGCGTTATAATGCGAATATAATTTATATCCAGCATTCACCCTGCTAGAATGTTCACTGGACCCCCCCTCCTCCATATTGTTAGAAATCAAGGCCCAATACGGACAGAAATGAAAATTTAAGAAATTATTTTCCAGTGACGGCTGTAACTAATCTAATATACAATACACGCATACTCTTCATCATTCATACAAAAGCGTTCAATAACTTAGTAACTTTATAACTGTCCTAGAGGGAGTTTCCAGAAAACAAACAAACGAGCAAATAAATAAAATCGAAGGTCCTCGACCCTTAGGTAATATAAGCTACTTTTAGTTTCAGAATAATCATTACCAGTTGAACATAAGAATATACAGACATCTTTGATAGCTGAAACACACTATAAACGTGTGTGTGTGCGCGTGCGTGTGTGTGTGTGTGTGTGTGTGTGTGTTCTTCATGCTGGGTTTACTTGCGAAACAGGACCGGTAAAATGAATATTCATCTCGTAGCAGTCGCCCTGTCGGAGACTCCGGGTGTTCAGAGACGCCCGCGCTGTACAATTATTTTATCTTGGCTCCGTCTCCGTCTGACTTATTCAAAAATACTAGCCAAACTTTGTGGACTTCATTTGAAATAGCACAAGAGCAGAGCTTTGACTTTTACAGTTTCTTCATAATAATGTCAATGACACATAACCTAGTATTCACCATAAGGGGATATAACCCCCCCCCCCAAACACACACAGACACAAACACACACACACACACACAGACACACACACACAACAAAATAACACGCTTATTATTATTATTATTATTAGCCTACTATAATTCAATTGGTTAAGTTATATACTTAACATTCCCCTTAACATTCCACAGTGCATCTGCAGTTTACATAATAGGGGAAGCATAGCTATTATTTTCGAACTAATAATTTTATTTAATTCGTTGAAACAAGTACCGCGTGTGTCTTTTGAAACGCGCGTATCCACAAGAAGAAAGGAAACGAGCACAATGAAGAATCTGCACGTTCTTTGAGTCAGATCATAGACCTCCGTGCATGACACGTCTGGTTTACTCCTATAACACGTATGCTTGTGTACTGAAAGGTGCCATACTTTGCACGGCGGATGCAGAGCCGAAATGAATAAAGACACGAAGGGAACAGTCTTTAGTATATATCTTTTAAATGAAGTAGACCGGAAATTCAAATGCGATGGAAAGTTTGTTTCTCTTCTTTTTCTTTCTCTTTCTTTCTTTCTCTCTGTCTCTTAAATATGTAAAATGGTAAGGGTTTACCCCTGTTGCTTTGGACTGTGATCCCGTCTACGCCTCTTCCTAAACACTTCCTAGTGGCATCTTAGTATATTTTTTTAAATAATTAGCATAGCGTCTGTTTATGTTATGCTATCATTTATATTTGCAAAATGAATTGTTCATTTTGTCTACAGCTGCATCTGACAAATAAATAAATAAATAAATAAATAAGCAAGCAAATAAATAAATAAATAAATAAATAAAAGCCAATCGGTGGTTGGTGAGTAGGCTTCAATGGGCTCAGGGCAGAGAACAGTTTTGACCAAATAAATACATAAATACACATTGAAACAGCTCTTATTCTAGTCTGCATTTCTGATACTTAAAAATACCAGCAAATGATCATAACAAGCACTTTCAGACAAGCTCAGTTCCGTCCACCGTAAGGAAACCGGCGCATCCTATTGGACCGATCAATACATAACACTTCAAACTGGAATTCGGATGGTGCGTAAATGAAACGTGCAAGAACGGCAAAATGGTCTTTTTTTGTTATCTCGGACTGTGTTCAACAGAGTAGAACAATTCAATTTTATTGCCGTCATTCACATATTTCAAAACGTAATAATCCGTGAAGAGTAATATAGAAACATATTTTAAGCAATCACTTCGGGGATAATATAGGTAGTTGTATATGTATATCTAATTGTATATGTCTATTGTTTATACATGACAATATTTATACATTCTGATGTATAGTTATATACACATGCGCACTCAGGCACCCTGCTCCAAACACACTCGCGCACGCACACACAGAAACACACACACACACGACTATGCCATGAACTACATACCAAAGTGGTGGCAAAATAACAGAACAAAATAAATAGCAATTATACATAAATAACGAAAGTTAACAACATAGATCAGTAGTCCTTACGCTTTAAAGTCCTAGGCAGGTAAATGCTTTTAAAAAATGCGACCAAGCCTAAGAGATTTTTTTAATCCAGCAAGGTGGCGCCAAATGGCCAAATAAATTAATAAATTCCAAACGTCACATTTGAAAAGGCGACAGAAATCGTTACACTGTATGACTTTAAATTTTTGGAGATTAATAAAGAAATTGTCTGACTGTGTTATTGTGAAATCAGAAAGATGTATGAAAGTGTAAACTGCATGTTGCATATACGCGCGCACGCAATGGACACAAACATAAAGAGCTTGTCTGTTTAAAACATGGTGCAACTGCTCGAACATTTCGGTCGTTGCAAATACAGACGTTAAATGAGTCAGCCCTGATGGCTCAAAAGGCAGCTCCTTCTGCGCCACAGTAGCAGTGTTAACCAAGCTCGTGATCGCCGAGGTCTGTTGATGTGATGTCTGCCTAATGGTGCGGTCAAGCAAGCCGCAACGAAGAACAAAGCTGAACGGTTACTCCAACCGTGGCTAAGTTAGAAGTCTCAGTATTGTTCCAAACCTATCCAATCCAGCAACGTGAAACCGAATTTGTTTTCAAGACGCAGACATTTACCAGTTAGTGGACATAAGTAATCTAATTTACATAACCTTCCTCTTTTCGCATTTTTGTTCATAAATTACACAGGGCAATTAATTTGATGTAATTTGTGATAAATAAAAGATAAGCAGAAATACAATTAGGTCACTGAAATTATTCGGTTTACTAAATACGATTTTGCTAATAAACTGGAATCCTATTGCTTAGCAGGAAGTGTAAATAAAGTAAAATTAAATGTAACAAATAACGGCAGTCATAAATGTTTTGTCTGTTGTTGCAGAAGAAAAGCAAAAACAACCGCCGCAGTATGTCACCAAGTAAATGATACCACCAATATTGCATGCATGACCAACACGAAAGCTATCCAAACACTGACAAAAATACTGACTCTTCTCAGAAAAAAATCGAACTATACAGGCGTTTGTTTTTACACACATACACACATTCATATATATATATATATGCATTCAAATTGGAGCCTTGACTTATATTTATAATTGGTGAAAACTCTAAAAACCATACCAGTATTAGCAGGGATTCTACCAGTCGAGATTTGACATTCCTCTCACGGTCTGGAAGCATGTTGTTCACACTTTGAGCAAGCGTTTGTGAAGAAATTCTGAATGCCATTCTTTTTTGTTTTGTTTTGAAGTCTTTAATACTGTACGAAAAGTAACCAAACATGTGTGTAAACTAAATTTTACATACGAACGCATTTTGTCCATAAATACCGATCATTTCTAACATGTGATACCGGCCCTTTACATGCGGATATATATGGAAAATTGAGTTATATACATATATTCATTTCTTGCAATTACCAAGGCAATGGACAGATAAATTTATCTTTTATCACTTCGTACATAAACAGATTGACACGGAGTTTCAGGCTTTCACTATACGATTTATCGACATGACATTAAATAACAACAATTTACTGTGCTACTCAGACTGGACTTGGGACGAAATGTTTGCACTGTACACAAAAGCACATTAATACTAATAGTCGGTTAGGTCGACGTGTAGTAATACTGAATAATTCACATTTGGTTCACATTAACTATAACACTCTTTTCAATCAAGACTATTCATCGCATTATTCTTTAAAACCATTTCATTTTCCATAAATCTAGGGACCACATTTCACAAATTCCCTTAAACTGTGATATAACTATTTACAAAATAAAATATTACATATTTAAACTAGTAAATCTTTATGTACAAAAAACACCGCGCCCCGCAGATAGCATGCAATTAGAGATGTGAGCAATCTTAATAAAAAAAAAAAATAATAATAACTTTCCAGTCGGCCTTGTACCTCATCCATGCATTGCTTTCTCTTCGTTGCTATACAGCACATTTACCCCCCCGCTCCCCCCCCCCCCCAAATCACCCCCCCACCCCCCTCCAAAAAAAGACTTCCTCGTTTTTTTCGGTCCGCACTGACAGGCTGGCTTTTTAAGTCTTTTATTCCAAGCAGTCCTATTTCTGCAGTCTTTTTTAAAAATATTTTACACGTACCATTCATTAAAATTTGATGAGAGCGTGCTGTGACTGGTCGTGTGATGCACTGTTGAAGATGCCGGGGATATGGAGCTGCTGCTCTGGTTCTCTGTTGACGGAGATACGATTGTTGGAGGCGTGGATGACTCGTACCCTGAGCTGGCGGCTGGTGACGGTTGTGATCCTTGCGACGACGACTCGTGAACCTGGGACATAAAGAAAACACTTAGTTGAAATCCTCTTCTGACGGATCCTATATGTTAGCTATCATGCTGCTCCGAGTTCTGTAAAAAGGAGGTTCATTTTACTCCTATTCACCGCGCATACATCAAGCTGTAACGAACATATTCATGAAAAAAGTCAACAAATCATATCTGAAAGGCATTTTTAAAAGCGCGCACAATTTAATAGAACAGTCGTCGGCACTCTAAAACAAAAAAAGGTAATTAATAACATGTGCAAGTACAGACGTATCTAAAAACAAATACATTTCCATACATGTTTATTTATAAAAAGGAAATATGTTGAAGCACGTGTAAGAACTAATGTAGAATTAAAACTAAAAATCTCACAGAAAGAAAAAAATCATTTTACATATTTTCGCATCAACAAACAGTGTGGTATAAGGAAAATGTCATATAAAAAATTACCTTCATGTGTTTTCGGAGCGAGCTGGGATGGGTGTATGATTTGTCGCACATTTTGCAGAGATACGGTTTATCAGACGTGTGGACATGCATGTGTTTCTTGCGGTCGCTGCTGTTCGCAAACCGCCTGTCGCAGCCATCAAACTCACACTTAAACGGCTTTTCACCTGCCACACACACAAAATAAACAAAAGTAAGCAAACAAAAAAAACCGTGCAGTTATAAACAGTCACGTAGACATCGAACATAAACTGATTAATACCAAATGTATGCCACAATGGTGCATTAACAGTACATATTTACATTTTACACTAACATGCTGTTTCCATTTTTCACCACTGGAAATCAAAATTATATAATAGTTCTATCATACTACTTTGTTAAGATTCGTGCTTACATTTCGTTGTTGCAGTTAAAGAATTTTGTATGTAAACACTTGCGTTGAACGGCTGATTTATGCGTTGCATGTTGATAACGCATAAAGAATAAAAGATACTCTCTTACATCAATATTAAAGCTATCTCTTAAATCAATATTACTGATTTTTTTCAGGAAGTGTACAGCAGAAAAAAAAAACTGATGTGGGCTACATTTCGAAAAAAAAAAAATCAGAACAATACATTTACATAAATATAACAGCTACAGAAAAGAAATTTAACATTTTTTGTAGTGTCTACTACCAAATATTTCATATATGCCTTGTTGAATAACTGTCGGGCAGACAGACAGATAGGAAAAATAGATAGATAGATAGATAGATAGATAGATAGATAGATAGATAGATAGATAGATAGATAGGCACTTCTTACCGGTGTGTGTTCTTTTGTGGATTTTGAGGTTTTCCGATCGAGCAAACACTTTGCCACAGCCCGGAAATGGGCACGGGAAGGGTTTCTCGCCGGTGTGTACTCTGATGTGATTTACAAGTTTGTACTTCGCTTTAAACGGCTTTCCTTCCCGGGGACACTCTTCCCAAAAGCAGATATGATTCGATTGTTCTGGTCCACCAACATGCTCCACTGTGAGGTGCGTAACCAGCTCGTGCATGGTACTGAAAGTTTTGTTGCAGGACTTTTTGGGGTTCGTCAATTGCTCCGGCTCGATCCATTTGCAGATAAGTTCCTGCTTTATCGGTTGCCTCATGTACCGAAAGAAGGCCCCTGCCCCATGGTGCGCAGCCATATTCATGTTCATGGGGCCATAGCCGTGCAGCTGGGTCGAGGCGTAATGATCAGATCTGGGGCTGGTTACATGGCCGTACTGATCGGCTCTGCCGTACATGTCCCCCGAAAAGCCCAGGCGCATCTGACTATTTACAACATTGGAAGACGCGTGAGTGGCCGCTTGCTCATGAAGTCCCGGGAAAAGCAGGTGCCCAGTGGCATCCGAGTGTCCATGTGGCCCTGCAAAACTTCCCGCTGCGGAGGCGAAAAGACTGTGCTGCGCGCTCGTGGCGTCTCCGAAGCCCCGATTTCGGAACAGAAAGTCCCGGGTGGAATTGAACGCCGCCGTGGAATAGGAACTGACATGTGTGGGGTGGTGGTGGTGTCCCAGGGCAGCGGCATAGCCTGGCGCTTGGGAGGAAAACGCTGTTTGTCCAGAGCCCAAGTCGTGGGTGCTGTGGTTGATTTTAAAAGCGCCCATCCCATCAGCAAAGGGATTTATCCCCAAAGCCACTTCTCTATCTGTGACTTCGCCGGTTGAGTGATGTCTGGATGAGCCGAACGTAGTCACTCCTATGGCTGGATACTGCGATCCTGCGTCCAAGAGCATCTTCAGTCTGCAACTGAAACGACTGCGAGAAAAATCAAAAAGCACGCACAGATATTCTCACCACTGCTTCTGCTCGGAGAATTGTGTGACTTTACTCAATGCGAGTTTGACAAACTCAGATCATGGATTTCTATTTATTTTTTAGCGGAAAGGAATTTTCCCCACTCCCTCTCCTCAACGCAAATCATGTACAATATTGTCTTTTGCGGTTTATCTTCCTGTGGCGAAACTTTCACCTCCTCAGCCAGGCGGTGAGCTCCAGACTGATAGTCGCAATCATTCCTGCAGATAAATGAATTGAAAAGACAACACCGTCCACCCCTGATGAATGGGAAAGTAGGGGAGGCGTCACGTGAGCCCCTGGCTGGGTGCTCATTCGAGAACGCCTTCTCCCCCTGCTTACACACACGCACCAAATAACAGTTCGCAGCGCTCGAGCTCCAGCCCGATTGGCCCGTTTGCATCATGAGTCCCAGGTATTGTAAGGTTGCTGACTGTCATTTTGGTTTGTAGGCTGAACAACAGCAGAAAAGTCAAGAAATGTGCCGCGATCATACGTAAAGCATATTAAAACAAGGATTTTGACATATGACCTCCTAATTTTGCATAATCTTTGGCGCGCTACGTGTTTAGTCTTTTTTTCGTCTGCTTTCAATGAAGCGTAACCATTCTGATTCCGTAGCCTACAATCAGAACACACAAGACTATTTTCGGCATAAAAGTAAGTAGATAACTTTACGACAAACCGTCGCTGTAGTTTTTGATGTACGGCATCATATCCTAGAGGGGTAAACAATCAAATTTCATAATAATACCCCCCTTTCTTGACTTTTTGGTCGTACAAAGGCTTTTTATGGCATGATAAATTACCTCTCCAAAAAGACTAGTAGTATGCAATTGTTAATTTTAAAATCACATTTTGGTACTTGCGTTAATTTAAATTCTTGCTTCTTTATCAGTGAGAAGCAAAACTGCAGGACGCAACAGTTTTATCATTGTTGACGGAAATTGTTACCGAAAGTCAAATATACCCATTTATATATTATTGTGGAAACAAAGTAATCAACAAGTTATTCCTCTAAATGACTCAACGTCAACTGAAAAATGTCAATGAACCGGTTATACTTCAAGGCCATCTTTGAGCAATAATATGGAAGAGCACGTATGATGTATAGGCCAATGCCCTATTTTGCCAAAAATGTCGGTCTGCAACAACCTACCGTGTGCTATGTTAAATCCATACAACCTGCGCACTGTCAAGCCCTGACTGATTCAAATACTTCTGGCTGCCACATTCACCAAGTAATATATGGGGGATTAGCGCCGCACTTACATTTCAAAACAATGTATGCCACAATTCAGACAGAGATAAGTACACATCACTACGTATATACGTAACACCTCATTTGCAACGCGCTCGCCAACATGTCCGCTATCCTTGCAGCAATCTTAACACTGCGTTGCACTCGTAGCCATACATTAATTACTAAATAATGACACCAGTTGCCCCCCAAATATTTATATGCAAATGCAGTTAATTTTAAATGGCAAGCCGACAAATGTACGTTTATACGTAACCCTAAGGACACGACGTTGTAATAAGTAACACATAGGGCACTGAATGTATGGCTACTACAGTTGATCCACTACTAATATAAATACATGCGCTTGTGGCTGTAGTTAAGCATATATTTCATGCCACCCTCCATGGATATTAATTACACATTTTGGAGATATGCTCTCAAGTTTACTTTCCTCTCTTCTTGCTTTTGGGAGCGAGAACATAGCTTGAAGCTGTCGTTTGTGCTGCATTATTATTTTGGGGGCGAGTTATAATGCATTGCAATTGCAAGTATAAAAAAAGTTGTGGGTTGTAGAAGTTATCAAGTGGGATTTGCGGCGCTCTCTGCAGGAACCACAGTCTGCTCGAGTTCAAAGCCACATGCACCAATGTGCTGTACAAGCCATTAAAATATCATCCTGACTAGTCGTTCCCGCTTCAAACATTCCTAAACTCATTCCAGAAAGGCCAAAAAGAAGAGAAGGGGGATTGTCGTCTTCTTTCTTTTGCATAGATTTAACGCGAGCTTAAAGCGTTTTAAAAATCTGGAAGACATCTTCAACAGGTGGAAAACGGTAAGGCAGGCACGCGTATTGAAGTGACTACAGAATTTGTGACCTCTGTTTTTTCCAGGTGCTTTCATCAGACAGAATACCACCAGAATACAGACGTTGCTTTTCCTAATGATTTCTTTCTTTTCTTTCAGTTGTGGAAATGCGTAATTATGTTAACTTCGATCTGTGATGGTTTCTTAATGCATGAATAGCCGGAAAAAATATGTGCCATGACGTGCTAATACACCTCCAATTTTGCGAAGTACAAATTGTAATTTGATTTACTTTGCAGATTTGTTCATAGTCTAAGTATTTTGTATTTGTGTAAACCCCGCAGAATCCTACGGTCGGTACAGGGATTTAGATTCAATTTCCAAGCCAACCCTTGACCCTAAGAGGCGAAAAATAGGAAAATTTTGTTGTTTAACTGTTAGTGTCATTTGACATTCCATTTAATTAAATTTTGATAGCTATACAATTTAATATAAGTTAGTTTGTTTGTATTAGCTTTTCACAGAAGTGGAACGATGTTTTTTGTTTTAACTAGTAGCCCATCTCAGGGAAGCCAAAGTTTGCCCTGTATTCCACAGATGCCTTTGCGAAGTACAGCTGCGACCCGAATACTCTCTGTGACGTTTAATAAACATCTTAAGGATCAGTCATAATTCAAACAATGTTTGCTTACTTATGGCATGCCTGACATTGCGTTGTCAACAAGGGCCTTTGACAGATCAATTATGTTTAAAATTCTCAAGATAATCAAAATTCATTCATCTCATTTCCTTTCTTCCTTTGCACCGAAGGAAATAATAACGAGTGTACAACTGCATTTATGCATACACTTCTTACACCGGTATGTTATGGTTCTACAAAAATATGATTCAGTGATCCAAAGTTCACATAGGAAATAGACCTGTGGCTCAGATAAATACTGTGTTAAAATGATCACAGAGGTGATTTGTTCAAAATTAAGGACCAAAGACGACTCATTCTTTCCATTGGATGTGCTCAGAGAAGTAGGGGCGCCTAAGGAAACATTCTTTTGTGTACCTACATATACCTACATATATTCGGCTTCACGTAACACTTGTACTTTTGATTCTTGGTTTCAGCTTGTAGTGCGAAGGATTAAACTCTGTACATCATACGCATTGCTAAATACGTAATCACTAGATATTCCTCTCCGTGCGAAAGAACAGTCAAATCTAACACGTGCCAGGGAAAAATTTGGATAACTTTGTAAGAATGGAGCTGTAGGACTGGCACCTGCATCTGAAAAAGAAAAGACTAAAACCACAACCTGTTCAAATATAGGTGATTAAACTGTCACTCAGAACAGGGAAATAGGAGGAGTCCAATAAAAAAAATCCAAAAATTCTATAATTAAACATTTCCCTCTGTAATTTATTCAGCAGACCCGAAAAAAGAACATTGAATCGATAAAGTGAATGATCATAATGGAACCAGAATAGAAGTGAATATTATAATTGAAGAGCGTGTTACACCGCGTGGCATTGACCGGCAGGTAATAAAATATTGGCGTGACATTCTTTCAAAGGGGATTGGGGTTTTACTGCCCTCGCACCACGCATTGTTCTTGGAGACGAACAAATCAGTGATTGACTACTATGAGCACTTGTATAATCCGACCAGTGCCTTCGCAGATTTTATATGTGATATTTGACATGAATCTAATGGTAACTATTTGACCTCCTTTTGGGTCAGTTAACATTACAATCCTTATTAGTCTCCGTGCCATTTGATTAAAATGAAACCTCGACGGATTTAAAATAACGGTAAGGCTATATTATTCATGTTCAGTATTCAAATGAAATGCATTGCGCATTGTTTATTGATGAATACATTGCTATCTTAATGCGTATTGTTATTGTTCCTCCAAGTATCGCATTATGGTAACACCAATAAAAGTTCCATTCACTAAATATTCAATAGCAGAACAAAAGCACTCACAATTTGTAAGATAATCGGGAGTGTATTTACTATTAAGATGCAGTAAAATTATACATTTGAGGTTCCTGTACCATACGTTAACGTATTGTAAAGCGTAGTTCGTGCAAAATAAACTTGGTGTTTTTTTTTTTTGTTGTTTTTTTTTTGCTTGTTTGTTTTTTTTACAGGTGGCCAAAATTTTTAGGCCTGTGCATATTCGCAAAGTAAAAAATTGATTGGACGTGCGCAAACCCAATAGTTTTAGTATTATTTTAGTATTATTTAGTGTCTTACTGTTTAATAATAATAATTAAAAACTTGTTACTAAATTTAGGTTAATATCAGATCGCGATAGTGTATTATCTTAAATGGTTACATTTTTTTTTTGCTATGCACGCAAAGATATCTACTAAAACGGACTTTTTTGCACTGAAAAAATGTAGTTTGTCATGTAGTTTCATAACTTGGGGGAGACGTGTTTTCAAACAGCAATTTACATGGCTACATATGTTTATTGAATAATCCTAGCAATTCCATGCATTTATATAATTACGGAGTGTAGCGCTCACCAATCGATGTTCAGTTGCAGGCGTAGTGATCCTTTTGCTAATAATTAACTTTTTTTTAGAGAGCAGATATATGTGTTTTTATGTAGTGTTTTAGTTGCCAGCATTTACAGACGTTTGTACAGAAGCGAAATGCGGCTTTATTTTTGATTCAAATAGATATTTTACAACACATAAAACTTTTGCATTTTTATATAAAATGTTTAATGTAATCTCTATGACTACTGAGTGTATCTCCAGTGTCATGTTACCCTGTAAGTTCAAAAGTACAGTTATATAGGACGTGCTTTAAGATTGTAGCGTGTTATTTTGTGTGAAGACATTTTTAGGTTCGCATAGAAATACGACGTTTTAAAATAAAAGGTTTAGTAAATACTACGATGGTATATTCTATTTATACAGCTACAGTATATTCCATTTGTATCTTTCTGTGTAGTAGTTATTGTATGTAACATATTACAGTTTTATTTTCGCCGGTATTTTACTTCGCTCTTCCTCGTGTTGTTACTCCTTCATTAGACACCTCCTCCTGTGCTCTTGATCCGTTCCGACTCTGGGTCTGAATCTGACAGAGCTCGTGAACAAAATTACCCTGGATCATAACAACAGGTCCCTTACATTACTTTTTTTTCCCCGGGACAATAGAAGACTTTCGGCCTATTCACAAATATAGAGAAACTGATCCCATGGCAAAGTAAAAGACGCAGGGGTCGAGAGGGGGGTGGGTGGCGAAAGAAGAGGAGGAAGGTGGGGAGGGGGCCACTTTGGGGATGAGCGAAGGACATATAGAATCTTCTGCTTTATCGTATTCCCTCCTCGTGTGCATATGCAGAAGCTGACATTTGCACTCTACGGAACGACTGCACCTTCCCAGAATTACATGATTCGAATTAATTTCAGTCGTGACATATCTCAATTATAAAACTAGAGTGTTAATGTGTCGGAGGTTTACTTTAAAAAAATGTTATGTAGACAATCTTAATTATTATGCACAACTAAAGGCAAACATTTATGCACTAAGCATTTTTCAGTTTGTTCTCGCCATACCATACTCGTTTTAAAAGCAAACAAACAAAAATGTGACCAAAAAAGGCTCGAACGGTAAAACAATTAAGGGGCATTTAAGTTAAGAGCATATATATGTATGTACGCATATTTGTATTTGTATTATATATGTATTTATATTGTCTAAGGCTCGGCGCAGGCGCTCTGGCTGCTCGCTTTAGCTAAAACATTTTTCTTTATATTGGAACCTGTCACAAGTGACGTCAATCATTTCGCTCCGACCAATTAGAATGCTCGGTGATTGTTTAGCTCCACGGGCTGCAGCGCCTACCATGAATCTCTATTCAGTGTATCAAAGCGTCCTGCTGCTGCCTCTCAGCCGAATGGGATTCCATGTAGGCACTGAGATAGACTCTGAACTTCAGAAAGTTTTTTTTTTTTTTTTTTAACTTTTTTCATTACGATTAAAATATATTTGTCATCATCATTATTATTTTGCCTGCTGTCAAGTTATTCCAAAATTAGGAGTAATGAGCGTGGATGCTTTGGGAAACTCAATGATGGACCCTGCGTTTTCCAAACGGAGCACGGCGCTGAGATTAGTTGACTTGGCAGGGGCTCACCACCACCATCATCACCACCATACCCCTCAGAGCGTGACAGGCATCCCGGGGTTCAGAAGCCATCCACATTCAATGGCACACACGCACCCTGGGGAGATTACTGCAGAACCCCGCCTGGGGCCGAGTCCATTCGGGCCAGAACACATGGGGCACACCGCGGCCCTCAAAATCAGCCCAGCCCATCATTATCCTCACCACCATCACCACCACAATCATCATATGGCAGGCCACAGTGAAGTGGTCTCCAGTCAAACGGGAGCTTTTGGGCCGCTCCAGCCTACGGCAGTTCCATACTCTATGTCTCACACGGCCCAGGCGCTGTCGGCAGGTAGGGATTTCCTCATTCGAAGGGATCTGACAGCTCAAGCCATGCCAGGGCTGACCGAGCAGACTCCTGCTACAGCTTCTCACCACGGAATGTTTGTCTCAACAACAGGTAGCTATCCCGGACACTATGGTCATCACCCCGACGCTGGAAACCATACCCTCTTCCCTGGACTCCATCACGAGCAGGCAGCAAACGGAGCTCCAGGTGGCCAAGCCTTGAATGGACAAATACGGTTAGGGATACCTGGAGAAATGTACGTTCGGTCTGATCACTTGAGTCAAGTGGCAGGCTCTAGGACTGATCCGTTCGCTGCCTCACCTTTGCACGGCTACGGCGGCATGAATCTGAACATGAATCTCAGCGCCCACCACCACGGAGCCGGCGCTTTTTTCCGTTACATGAGGCAACCGATAAAGCAAGAGCTTATCTGCAAGTGGCTGGAGCCAGAGCTCGCGGCGAAAAAACTCTGCTCTAAAACTTACACCACCATGCACGAGCTGGTTACACATGTTACAGTGGAGCATGTTGGTGGACCGGAGCAGGCAAATCATGTCTGCTTTTGGGAAGAGTGTCCCCGGGAAGGAAAGCCTTTTAAAGCAAAGTACAAACTTGTAAATCACATCAGAGTACACACCGGCGAGAAACCCTTCCCGTGCCCATTTCCGGGCTGTGGCAAAGTGTTTGCTCGATCGGAAAACCTTAAAATTCACAAAAGGACGCACACAGGTCAGTGATTTTATTATTTCTGCTTGTGTGTTTTCACATTTGCTGATGAGTTTGCGAGTGTGTGCTTGCGTGTCTGTGTGTGTGTGGTGTGAATGTGCATATGCGTGTCTACGTATGCATGCGAATGCTCATAAAAAATGTTGGGTTGCTCTTGATGCGATTGGATTGCACCTGAGTGATAAACAGCGTTTACAAGGCCCAGTCTCGTTTCTAAGCGGTATATTTAAATATCTAAAATTCTGTCTTCATTAAATACGTTTTAGCTATTTTATTAACATGATGTCGCTGGATTTTATTTTCAGTCACCTTTCTCCTAGCTTTACTTTAAGCCAGCCACGAGACAACTGAAACAATGCAAATGCATATGCAATGAAAACTGTTGCTTACTTTCACCTCAATTTCCAGAAAACAAACTGTAATTAAATTAGTTTTGAAATGATGGACACTTCATTTCAACAAACCTGGAGTTGTGACAGTGTAACGGATAAGTTTATTGCCTCTGTCTAAATACCAGTGCAAGAGTGAGGCCTGGGGAAAATAGTTACTCAGAATCTTAGAAAAGGGATTCCAAACACGCGCCGAGTTATTGTCTTTGGTATTTCGCCTCATTCTTTTCAATGACTGTCACTTGTACTGGTGCAAACGATTGCTATAAGGTAATGACCTATGTTTCCTAAATCGTCTTCCTTGCCCGCGAGGAGCCAGTTGCTGAGGATCGGATCGCAGCGATGTGTGACTAATCGTTGTTTCTTATAAACGTTACAAAGATGAAGGAATAGCCTTTCGTGCGTCACTATCGCTAGGAGTTCCGGTTTGACTGCTGGTATAAACTGGGGCTATAGAAATAATATACAGTACATAGCTTTACAGAAAGACACATTTATAAGAAAGGTTATGCCACCAGCAATCCACAGACCCACAAACTTGTACAGTTTTCATGGCAGCAAGTTATACTACTACTGCTGCAACTGTAGTACTAGTATATCACCGTGATATTACAGGCTTAAGCAACAAGTAGAAAAAAATATACGACAACATGGAGCAGCTACAGTATTTGGTGAAAATAAATCCTATGTCGCTTGCTCTGTGCATAATTGATGGCATTACGCTAATTCCTACATGCATGAGATAACGACGCAGAAAGTATGGTCTGTGTACGAAAATGTGTGTGTGATTGAACTGAGGTGTATCAGTTTTAGGAAAATGGCGCAAATCAGGTTTACAAAATAGTAGTCTTCAGCTGGAAAGAACTAAGCAGTATTACTTTCTGAAAGATTTTTCTTTTGTTTTCTTTTTTTTAAACGGGTGTGTTTTCTCAACTCTTGAGAATCAGAAAACTGATTTTTATGTATGTTACCATACTCAAAACACAGGGCAATCTCTGTTTATGGGCAGGGTCTCCCAAGGGTCTCCTACTTACTGCTTGCTTGTAGTACACTAATGTCCTTGATTGGCTGTCTCAACCCAACAGCTGAAGGTCAAATTGTTCCTCGACGTGCAACTGTAATTAGACAGCAGCGATTGAATTTTTTTTTTTTTCATAAGCGCTTGGCACATGCTTGTCTTCAGGTAAACTACAATTAACTTTAGTAATACACTCGACACCTTGTGCTGTGAATATCGTTAATTAAAATACGATTTTAGGGAATAGTTGGAATGACGTTTTTTCCGTAATGTTGAACTGTATCTTGTTCTAAGAAGGAACCATATGAAGAGACATAATTAGCATTTGAAAACGAAGCAACGACTTTATCTAACAGAATACACTTCTTATAGTCACTAAATGGATAGTATACTTGTATCAGAGGCAGGCCTGCTGAGGGCTGCATATTAAAACAACAATAAAAAATAATGTAAGATAGACACTGTGATCAACATGTCGGTAAAGAAATTATTTGAGGTAGAGTAAAATATAACTGGCCAGCAGTTACATATCACGGCCAGTGAGAATAATTTAAAAATGCACTGCCTGTTACTGAAAAAGAAGGGTTAAGCTTTCTGTTTTTGTAAACCGTGCCGATTAATAATGAAAAGTGCGATTAAGTAATACTGAAAACATGAAAACACACGCTTCAGAGCATGCTGTTTTATATATTCGTGCTAAGTTATGTTTTAGCTCTCTGTGGATAGTACTTCATTTTTAATCACCTGTCTCCCCTCTTATTTTAGGTGAAAAACCTTTTAAGTGCGAGTTTGACGGTTGCGACAGACGCTTCGCCAACAGCAGTGACCGAAAGAAGCACTCCCACGTGCACACCAGCGATAAGCCTTACAACTGCAAAGTGAGGGGATGTGACAAATCCTACACGCACCCGAGCTCCCTGAGAAAGCACATGAAGGTGCACTGCAAATCCCCGCCTCCGAGCTCGGGCTACGAATCTTCGACTCCCTCCCTCGTGTCGCCCTCTTCGGACTTGGGTCGAGACCCGGCTTCCTCCACTCACTCCGAGCCGCTGTCCTCTCAAGCTGCCAATTTAAGCGAGTGGTACGTTTGTCACAGCTCGGGGGCCAGCGGCACCCAGACCCCTCCCAGCAACTCGTCTTCACCTGACCCCGCTGATGGGCCTCCGTACAGAGACCCGGAGTCCGGGGACAGGTACTAACAAGGCTGTTGACCCCAGAAAAACCCATACTTCATGTCCAAAATGCCCTAATGAGAATCAATACGTCGAGCAGCTCTGTTTCAAATGATTGCTTAGTTACGTAATGCACTGGCACATGTACAAATACTGAAACTGTTGATTTTTTTTTTTTTACGAAAATGAACTAATATTCTGAATGATATTTTCAGAGATATCTTGTACCCATTCATCATGAGCATGTTGCTGTATTTTATGGAAATGTATTTTCGCTTTCAGTATTTCATTAATTTATTTTTAAAACTGACATGAACGTTTTTTTGTATTATCGAACCAAAGTGTTTCAATAGACGATGCTGTACATTTGTAAATGGTGACGTTTTCATGTGTGGTGTTAATAGCAATTTTGTAAAGTTAAGTCGTCGAGGGAAATATTTTGTATCGTTTACTACTGGCTTGGATAAAATAATAATTGAAACAATTTCATACAGGATAGAATCCTCCATGTGTGCTGTCAGTCGAGAAGACCGCCATTTTGGTAGCATTGTAATAGTATTTAATATTATTGGCATTACATTCATGATTTCTGCTATTTTGAATTAATGTGGGCGATTTTTGTGCTTTTGTAATACACTTGTTAAGAATTCAATTTTTTACGACAATGTGAATTCAGAATATTGAGACGACCGGAAAGTGTACCAAATAGCCTTGTACTTTGTCAGTATTTTGAATAAATAGTATATGATAGTATTGTCAAACGCATAAGCTCTCTTGCAATATTGTTTCAGACGGGGACAGAATGAAAAGTCGAAAAAATGCATACAACGTACACAGTTTTAAATGCCTGAAATTGAACTCGTGCAATAATTGATTTACCTGCTTATGTATGGACACTTTTTCATACTCAAAATATTATAGCAATGTACTTGCCATTACATTTTTGCAAGCCAGGAAGCCCTATGGCTCCAGTATGCTTCACATAGGCCTACTGGAGTCCTGAGAAAAGGACTAACAGGAGTCATCAATAAACAACGATTTTTTTATATTTAAATATTTTTTTGGAGGAACATAACCTTACTTTGACCCTACTTTGGACTACCCAGCCAACGATTAATACGTAATCTCTGTGAAGAGATGCTACTCTCGTCCTGTTTGTACGTTGTTAATGCTTTTTTCAGCTGTCATTCTAACCGTCTACTAGCAGTGTATAGGCTACATACACTGAAAAATTTAACTGTTCCAGTGGAACACAAAAATGTGGCCACACAACAAACTTTTCTCTCTCCTTCTTCTAAATCAGCGGAATGAAGGTAATTGGAATTTAATATCTCTTTCTGTAGTAAGTGTTTTTGTCATAGTGCTTTTGTTATCCTTTTTTGTGTACACTAATTGCGAAGACAATTTTATTTGTAAAGTGTGATGTTTCTCTTTATAGAACTCCCGGTTTGCCCCGTGATAATCTAGGCAGCGGTGGACGAAAAGGCTGACTATCCTCACCAAGACTTCAAAGTTTCTTTTACACAAAGAGCCATTTCTTCACAACGGTGAATCTTCATGGTGAGTTAGGATTTCTATGGCAATAGGCGAGTCAAACTCATATAATAAGGGCCTGAGACTGAAGAGAGGAAAAGCCGTTTCCAAAGAAATATAATATTTGCTACCCATGGGGTAACTCAAGCAAATATGTGTTTTTTTCGGAGCATACTAAATGATTTTCGTTCCACAACGACTACGGGAACAACAAAAGAACCTCAAGCAAATACGCGTTTGTTCCGCATAATAATGCATTGTAATTGCGCAAAAGAGTCACTTGAATTGAAGCGGCAGTAACTTTTGTTTGTGCTTTTTGCAGGGATCAGCGGAGGCATTTAGACTTGATGGCAACTTTGTAAAGCCAGGGAAAGGCTTTTTTTTCCGATGTAAAGAAAGGCAGAAGGGTCGAGCTAAAGTCGGCGTTTTCAAACAGTTAAAAAGTACTCTGTGCGTATGACGTTTCATCGCTCCACGTCAGAGGATCGTAATAGAGAGCAATATTTCAGAAAGTTGGATTCAATGCACTCACTTACATACGCATACTTCATGCGCGCACTCGTCTGGATATGTATGTTTAGACGAGATACAGATAGTGGTGATGAATGTTTTGCATCTGCACATCTGCATATTATGTAGGGTACAATAAGAATGAAACTGAATTTCTCTGAGTCTAATTCTAACGAGAATTCTCGATAAACACGCATACAATTAAGAAATGACCGTACATGTTTATTCCATCGTATGATAAACAGCTAATAGCTCTGACTTAACTTTTGTTCAGCAACGACTGCACTACGGAAAGCAAGTTTCAGTGTCGATGGGCTCTGATATTTGTTGAGGTGGCGGGCGGATACCCACTTTTTGGTCAATGTTAGTGTTTTGTCTTCAAGTAGCTGGCGCGTTGTTTGCTCTCTCCAGGTACAATATGAACAGGCGGGGATAAAGCCGACAAAATGACCAAAGAGTTGATGCACATTTAGCGCCAGCCCTCGTTCCTGAACGAGAAGGAGACAGCAGGAACTTCTGAAGTGCGATTTGTCAGAAGGATTCTTACAAGCTGATGACGTGGAAAGCGTTCTTTGTTACCTATTTCCACTTCTTGTCTTTGTTGAAAGGTCTTGCGCCATAAAAAATCAGTGGCGCGTAATAATAATAATAATAATAATAATAATAATAATAAACAAATTACAAACACGCCTTTGAAGGGAAAATACGCTAATCAACCAAAAGCTGCAGCAGTTGCAGAAGTAATCAAATACCTCCTAAGGTGTGAGCCTATGACGTTTTCAGCTCTGATTTCGAATACTGGAGACAAAGCTTCTCAATATAATTGTCGTTTGCCCTTCTGTTTGTGTGTGTGTGTGTGTGTCTGTGTGAGAGAGAGAGAGATAGAGAGGGAGGACTTTGACTTTTGACCTTTACTAAAATAGCATTTTTTTCCAGAAAAGAGTAGAAATTTAAAAAAAAAAGAAAAAAAAGAAAGCGGGCGCGATATTAGTTTTAGGTTTTGTGATGACTGACGTCTGGATGACAATCATTTGATTTTTCTTTAGTGTCAGTCCCATAAATGGCATAGAGCTACTATAATTTCTGCCGCCACAACAGTGGTGCCGCATAAACTCAGTGGGGTGTTGAAGTTTAGACACTTTCCAGATGTGAACTACGCGTGCAAATTCACTCAAAACAGTGGTAGGGGCTTCAGAGAGGCACTGTGAATAGACCAATTAACACCAGACAAACATATTTGCATAAAGGTATACCGTACCCAGGTCACTCAAACCGGAAGACTACTGTTCACTTTCGGTCGATGAGGATGTTATTGTTGGCTAAGTCAACAGAAACGAGGAAAGGCTTCTTGGACAGCATAGCGAGAGGCGTGTGGTCATCATTAGTGGCGCTTTTTACTGAAGCAAGCTTTTCTTCTCCGTCTCAGACAAAGCGGTTTGGTGGGATCATCCCCTGTTGCTCCCTATCATCAATGAGATCACCACTTCACGGGGGAATTAATTAACAGCTATTCATTTACGAACTACTGACAAAGACACTAAAGTGCGGACGAGAACTATCATATACCAAACGACAAGCTGTTCAGGGAGGCAAGAGGAAGAAATGAATAAACTTTGAAGAGTAGGCCTAGATTGGGGGTGAAATCAATGGAGGATAAACACTCATCCTCCATTTTATAACTTCAACAATGACAACTGTGGTTAACCGCATTCTGACATCACACACGTGTAGGCCACGTATGCTCTTAAAGTAGGCAAACGTTTAGTCAGACAAATGTTCCCAGAGAAGCATGAATATACAGTAATCGTATTTAATTCCATGTGTATTGCTTCAGCAAGCATACCCACCCTTGCTATAGACATAATAAACTTATGTTAACTCACCTTCCCTTATTTGTGTATTTCAGTATAGGATTTGCTCAAATTTGTGTCGAACACACCTGTACATGTACGCACTTATAGTACAATGATTGACAGTACAATCATTACATAGTACAAAGGGTTGACGCATGTTCGAAAGTGGCTAGTTGTGCCTTTTTGTGCCTAGTTGTGTACTTTGTTCTCGCTATTTGTGAGAGCGCATGCCAAATTACAAAAATGCACGTGTTAACACCGATGTACATATTCAGAAATCGAATTCACATCTGAGATGCAGACTCTTCTGTGCCCAGCTTCAGCCCTAGATTTCTTTCACTAGAATCAATTCCATTAAACTTAGTTGAGAAAATGTTGTGATTTCACCTAATCATATCAGACACACATATATAGACTACATGATTACACGCCCAATTCGAATTTGTATATAGCATATTGGCACCATATGAATAGATAATTACGACAGAGTATGTCGATTGCATTGATTTGACTACCATATTATAACTTGTTTTTATAATGGATGCATCTGGATTTGCAATAAAATGTAATCAGGCATGCACACCATGGCGCGGCTGGCTCTTCTTACCACTCTCTTGTCAGTTTTCTGTGTCTCAATCAATATTGCTGCGGAATGAGTATTTCCCGTTTTTCAGAGAGGTACCAAAAAGCCTCATAACGAAGGACATAGAGTTTTTTTGACAGAAAACCATTTTGTGGACTTTAACAGTGCTTAAAAAAGTTTATAGTGTGTGCATCCAAAAGAAATGAAACTAGAACGTTGTCATTTCCCCTTCAAATATCTATATTCCCCATTAAAACACAGATTAGTCTAAAAGGATTAATGTAGTTATGCTACAACACAAAATGAACCCATTGTCCATTTCTAGTTCCTGGAAACATATCGCGACCCTTTCGGCCTTATTATGGAACACTGACCCGTTTGAGTGTGAAATATCATTTCTTCGTCAAATAATGGACTCGGTAATCCTGCTTCCGGAGACTGTCTTGCATTGTTTAGAAAGGCCTTTTATTAGGGGATTAGCGGTCCCCAAGAAAAGCGTTTCCACAGACTATTCAAGGTTCCATTTTATGTCATAATTACACGACCCGACGTTGCTGGGATTAGTATGCAAAAATCACCGGACAGGTGTTATTCCAAACACATAAATATATTAATTAGCGATTGGTAAAAACAGAAAAAAGAGAGGAAACCAGCCCATGTCCGCACAATAGCCTTTCCCCAAGGGGCCTCTGCTGACCGCGACGATATTTGTGTGTTTAATTTCTACAACACTTTAAACACGTGATCACAGACCACTGTAAGACAAGATGTACCGTACGTGATTTACTTATATGTGCAAGTTGACGACAGAGCTTTGGCGTTAGACTGAATACGGCCCTTAATTGGTTAACTGTATTCGCCAACATTTTGAAACAAGTAGCATATTTTATAGAACAAAATGTTGAGTAATTTATTAAGAACAATGGGTAATCTTTTAGCAAACAGCTATGGTCTGCTTATGATTACTTACAAGGCCAGTGAGTTCTACATGCTATGATCAGTGAACATATAGATATCCCCAGGGCCTGCCAGGAGCACAGTGGTGATTTAACCCCTGGGTCCGCTCGTCAACAACTATTTCAGGAGGGGACAAGAAAGCTGTGAAACCCTAAAACGAATCAGTGTTCAGTCACCAAAGGCACAAAATATGGTCATATGTCAAATAGCACCTAGCTGTCACATGAGAATGGCCGCATGGTACGTTTCCGCGTGCACAGGACAGTCCAGCAGCAGCCATTGCTTCATCTGATCGAAAAAAAGAAAGAAAAACATGACAAAAGCATCAGCCTGAATGATGAAAATCGGTTGTTAGAAGTTCAATGCCAGGTGTAGTCAGACTTCTGACTTGAAAAGAAAACTCTTGCCATAAAAACAAATGTTTAAAAAACTTAGAAGAAGAAGAAGAAAAAGACGAGCAGGAAGAGAAGGAAGAAGCAGCAGACGGATATTATCCCAATTAGCTTACACAATGCCCACCATTTGACAGCATTCCATGAAAAGTTTTCTGCAGATGACACAAAACAATTTGGGATATAGGTTCACACACGTTGCACGGTTTTCTTTGCAACTAAGAGCAGGGATGCTATGCGTAACGTTATTTTGAATTTGATAAAGACACTGCATTATTCAAGTACTAGGATATTACTCCCAAATCCAATTACATTAATTACATTCGTTACATTATTTGCCTTTCATGGATGAACGGGCTTTCTCCAATGAAAATCAGCCTCTTCAGTCAGTAAGGCTGAACAGTGATCTCTAACAACCTTCACATGTGGCAGAATGTGCAACACGATTTCGCACCTGCAGTCTGAATAGAGGCTCCCGTTGAATGCAAGACACGCTTGTTGGCCTTGAATCTCAAAGTAGTTCCATGAATAAATCGGGAGACCCGTGCTAATTTTCCTTTCCTTTGATCTTAGATTTCCCTCCCTAATTTGTTCCTATAGTTTGCAACAAGCACCCTCTATTTAGTGCTGTAATGTTCATCCGAAGGGATATGAACAAATCCAGATGTGCATCTCCGTTGGCGACGTCTATTTAATGATATTTCTGACAAATGCTAAAATACTTCGCAGTCCGCACCCATGATCTGCTTCTAATGAGATAACTCGCATTTCGTTATCTAATACGACCCCAGTATTCTCTGACTCAGAATTAAGGACAATGTGCACTATGGTTTGACTGAATGTGTGTCTCAGTTATAACTCCTTATTATTTATTTATTTTTTACTTTATGTGGACATAAGGAAGACAGCCAAACGTGTTGCTACCAAACACTTTATAGCTATGCTACAGGAGAGTCATATTGTGCACAAAATCAGGATAGTTGGTAAACCACTCATAGTTCTAAATGCATAACTTATTTTCAGGCATAATTCATAATAAGAACCTTCCGAAAAGGAACAAGAGTTGTAACCTATGTAAGTCGCTCTGGATAGGAGCGTCTACTAAACGCCAATAATGTAATGAGTTGGGCATCGCCCAGGGATCATACACCTGGTCACCCACCACCAGGACTCCGTTTTTCCTTCGTTGTGTCGCTAACCATGTTACTGCATTGTTACTGCATGACCCCATTTATACCTTGAATTAACGCTTTGTTAAGCAAAACAGCAGACAGCATAGGCGCCGACAGAATAAAAGGTGTAAAAATTGCACTTGCACCCAAGCCGTGAAATGTTTCTACTCCTCAGAAAACTACACTGAGAGAAGCACGAAACATTCAGCAATACAGTGAGAGGGATGAGAGAAAAACTATCCATAGCCAATATCTAAACACATAAAGACGCGTGCACCTCCTGTATCCCTACTTTAAACGGCGATTAACTGTCCCGCATCATCAGACTCAAACCAATGTTTTAACTTAACCTCAACCGTGGGCGTCCAAAAGTGAAAATTCAGAAAATAGCCAAGGCAAGACAAAACTAATGAAATCATCCAGAACTGCAATATTTCTCAGACTTCATTAAGATAAGAAATGGTTTCCGTTAATCTTTTAAAAAGCAATGATTTCCCGCAAAAGAAGTACCGTGGAACACTACATTTTTCGGCATCATCAGTCACACAAATTAAAATGAACGCACTGTTCATTAGTGATTCTTATATGTCTGCAATATTGCTAATAATTTTGTTCGTCTTGTTCACAGGTTTCTCTTTACAATCAAGCAAAAATCATGACCACCATATGAATTGTCGGTTACAGTTAACATTAAATTACTGTTTTCAAATGTTTACTCGTACACGTGTCAGATAACGCCCATCTGATGTAGTCTATGTAGTTATGGATCATTCCGCATTTCCCGGGGGCTCGTCTCAAAATCACTGATGGCATCATGAAGTTCATCGCATCTGTGTAATTGCAAGGATGTTTCCGAATGAACAACAGTGTAAGGCATTGCTGCAAAAGATGTGTGTAATCATTCAGAGCTCAGAGACCTCATAGGGGGCTACAATAAACTTGACAGTGTAGCCTCGTGGAATGGTGCTATATAGCCTCGTGGTCAGGGTGTAATGCTATATATCCACAAAAAAAAGTTGGTCTCAGACTTCAGACACAAAAGGAATTCGTGATATAAGTAGTATAAAACTGACATGACATCAAGTCTGAGCGATCAATAGCCTCTCCACAGGGCGAGCTTGTAAAAAGAGCCTGTGTGTATATGTAAGAAACAAACAAAAATCGAGAGAGAGAGAGAGAGAGAGAGAGAGAGAGAGAAGGTGGGCCACAAATACGACTACACAGTAAACAAACACGCAAACAATATAGCAGCAGTAATACAACACGCTGTATTCCCCCAGTAAAGTTTAAAAGTCTCCAAAGATACCCCAAGACAACCGATGGCTAGTAAATCGGTTCTGGATCGTGTGCAATGTATGCATTTTCCTTCAGTATCAGATTTAATATGTCTGGTGATGGAGTTTTCAGACAATAAGTCTTTATTGGGTAGCTCATTCCCTTAGTTGAACATAAAAGTATGACAGGGTAAATGTCATCCAAGATTGAGCAGATTTCTCAGTGAGAGAGAGAGAGAGAGAGGGAGAGAGAGAGAGAGAGAGAGAGAGAGAGAGAGAAATAGGCTGGAATTGAATCCATTTGAAATGTGTACTTTATTTATGTTGCATTTTATCACTGAAGCCAGCGAGTGATATTTCCCAAAACAGCCCATATAGGTATGAATACCTAAATGTTAGACTGGGATTAACAAGCAGGTAACAAGTGTTTGATGCTTGTTTCGTCCAAACAAACTCCCACTAGGTTTAGTGTTATCCGATAACAACAACGGTAGCCTTGGAAGTAGTATGGCTACTTACACCAGGAATATGGTCACCCTAAAGTCCGCCATATTGCATCAGAATTTTTTTTTTTTTTTTTAAATCAAGCCCCTGAGTGTCGTTTTTGCTATTAAAACGGCTACAGTTACTCTGTGCAATGAACACCTTAGCTTTTTTGAAGAGAACGAATGATAGCCAACCCAATAAATAGTTCCTGTCCGCACAACGATATAGTCCTCATGTATTATGTGAATATTTGCAAATGTCATATGACACAGAGATGTTCCAATCTGTCATCATAAATTATACTGAGATGCAAAATGTTCAAAAATGCAAATACATTTCACCAGTATTACGTTTTAAGCCATTGGTTTATCTGCACTATTTCACATGTCATCTGCAAAATATGTCGTGCATCGCGAAAGCACAGTTTGATAGGACATATAATTCGTGTGTTCAGTCTAGCAGCAAGACAGACTTTGGGTCATTTCTCCATCTCCCGCAGAAAAGACATTATGACTCTCATATTTACATACTTCGCAATATTTGTCAAACAATCATGAATTACAAATTAATGAAATGTTCGCTGGTCCTTAGAGATCACATTAATGAACACATCGACTTCTTCCTGTCTTCAGACGCGTCTTTGTTAAGTTTAATGGCAGTCTTTCTATCACCGCCTATCAGGCTCCATTAGATTTGTTCTCGACTGTTGCGGTCACTTGTCTGGCACAGATACAAAGGCACCTGCTACAGGTGCACGTTGAAATAAATCACTCCATGCATTCTGAAATAAATGAAATGCTTTCTAGAAGCTCTTGGAAACTTAAAAAGACGCATGCATAGCATGCTATACAGTATAGTAGCCCAATAGATTACGTGTATTATTATTATTATTATTATTATTATTATTATTATTATTATTATATGTTTCCTTTTGTTCGTATTTTTCTTATTACATTTTATTCCTGCTGTCCAGTAAACCTATGAATTATCTCTTTATACATGTATGGTAGAATGTTATGGGTAATAGGATGGCCTCCAGTTTTTTTCGAGGCTAGACTGTGACTGAAAAGTCAAAAGCCACCTGCTTGCTGTTAAGGACCTTAAGGGGATGTGTCAGTGTGCGAGGGAGAACAACATTAATCACCAGAGACTACAGCGCCAATGAACAAGAGTTCACATCCGCTCCAGAAAGCTTTGAACGCTATTCAGTCTTGTCGCTTTGCGGACTGTACTAAATTTTGGATAAACAATATGAGTAAATTAGTCAGGGTTTCACTTCCTTGCCCTACATTTTTCGTTAGCTTTACTGCCTGCCAAACGCATAATATTGTTCAAGAACGATAAACACAACAATAAATTATATGTTCATATTCAATCACATACATTGCCATTTCGCAGAAACCTCAATGTGGGACGATTATTTAGCGGGTAGATTTTTGATCTGCGTCTGTAGATGCGTTTTCTGTTACTATTTGAAGCAGCAGATACAGAAAAGGATGACCAACAAGCCAATCTCCTTAATCTAACCACAGAGCAGAAGTGGGAAGATCTATAAAGTCAATAACGAATATGCAGGTGTAATATTATTTGTGTATTTAGTCAACAGCTTTTTAGTTTTTAGAATTAAAGACTCGTGCATTATCACTTCCCCTAACAGTTCCATACCCTGAATAAATCTTAAAAAAAAAACTATACGTTATGTCAAAGGTTATTTTTTTTCAACTAATACAATTTATTTTCGCTTTGTGGGTAGATTGAAAATACCCTCAAGTAGCGTTTACTGTCCTAATGAAAGCATCGATTACCAAATCCCTAAAAAACAGAAGATATTCTCCTCATGTCCAATTTCACATGCAAATACATAATAGTCAAATGAAAAAAACCACACCATGATTATTATTTTTGTCAATCATTCTGGTCTAATACCATTGCAAGTGCAAACAGCACGATCCCGTGACAGCAGCGCTCAAAAAATGAAGATGTATATTATGCTAGAACTCCTTTTACACTTTCCTTTTTACCATCATATAGGTATGCAAAGAAACTAACGTTTTTGGGGATATTTTATTCTACATCTTACGTCTCATGTCACTGTAAGTTTGTTATATACACAAAGTTTTATTTCTGCCACACGCAAAATGTACATAGTTACAAGGTCATGAGATAGTTGATCGGTAATGCACGAACCGTTTCCAAAACATAAACGAAATATGTGCCCAAAGCTGTATTTCAAAATGGCTCGTAAAATGGCATCATTATTTCTTTTTCCTCGTTGACATGCTGGTATTAATACTCTGATAATCGTCTACAATGATTTGTGCTCTTAAAGGTTAAATATAAATGTGAACCGATTTTGGTGTTATCTTACATTATGACTGTCTTTATAAACCTAAAAATCCTAAATATTTCAACGGTTAAGTTTATCACTGCTCCAAAAAAGAGAGTAGGCGCATATCATGACATATCAAAGTGTTATCATGTGTGATGGTGATAGATTTTTGAAAAAACTCACAGCATGCTACAGTTCAAACTAATTTCGTGCTACGTTTTCATTATTAAAACATTCCTGTCTTTGTCATATTATATAATTAATGGTTTTTGAACAAAACTAGCATTTGGGCATGATATTCGACGACTACTCTTTCATATTTTTGATTTGCAGACTGTCTTTGTGAAAGCTGACTGATTTCTGCCAAGGCTTATCCCCGTTGTCCACAAGTTAATTCATCAAAAGGAAAGTTTCAATAAGATTTTTTTTCCTTCTTATAAAGAAAGACTAAAATAATACGCCGACCACTGTGACATTCTTTAGGCTTAGGCTATTTTTCATAATGCGGCTGATACTCTTTTGTGTAGCTGAGGAAACTCAACAGACAAGGAACGCGGAAACGTCTGGGATTTGTTTTCTTTTATGTAGTCTGATTTAGTGTTAACTGTTGGTTAAAATGTGAGCATTTCTTTAAATTGTTTCAAAACAAAATGATATTCTGAAAAAGATTCCGTATGCATTGCTGAAAGAAACACTAATATGGTAAGTTACACATTTTAACATATTATGCATGTATTGTTCAACTATACAGTTGTGTATATTGTCGTCTGCAGAGTTGCTCTTGTGGAATACGGAGATTACATACGTTTCAGTACTTATTTACACTGATTCCATTGCAAGATGCAGGACTAATTTCTAAACACAATTACCAATTCTTTAGATCAATTGTTTCTCTGACCCAGTCAGGGTCCAAAGGCTACAAGCAGTGAAAGGCCTATTTTTGCACGTGTGACTGAGAAAGCCTGAGACAGCGGTACCTGTCATTCATTAAGACAACAAAAACCCAACAGAAAGAGAAGGAAGCTAGATTAGACCTGCTCGTTATACCTGCAGCGCAATTAATGTTACTTGTTCTTCTCATCCGCCACTCTTTCCCGATTATAATTGATCTGAAGGCTAACGGAGTAACTATGGCTATAAATAAATAAATAAAAACAACAACAACAATCCCCCAGTTCCTGTACATTAATTGTGCATAACTGTTATCAAGCTGTTATTGTAGGTTTTATTCCAGTTTAAAATTTCATTAACTATCGTAGGGGATCAGAAAAGTGCCTTGCAGCGGTCAAAATATTACGGGCTAGCTGTGGAAATGTTATCTTCCTCCAGCGAGCATAATCTGCTGAAGGGGTTTCCACAGGAAGTAAAACGACATGGCGAGTTTTAATTTCCTTGCACTTTTCACATCTTTATAGAGCTGGAACTCATTCGGTGTTGCTACCTTTCCCCTTTGCGAGAAACAGCACATTTAACACGAATTCATGTCTTTGCAATGTCTCCGGTAAAATTATCTTGTGATGTAGAGCAGAGGCTGTATCACTGCTACGCTTAACAAAGTACTGCCCCGTCAACTAGTAGGTGAATCAGCACACACTTGAACTGAAAAGGACTTGACCTTTGCCTTTATGTTTTCTCCAATGTTTGTCTAAAACACAATCGGCCTTTATAGGAGACATGCACCAGTGTGACACTTCCTATTCAACAGATGGATGTTCGGAGTCACACAGAGTGCTAAGGATTTGAATAGCTTATAGGTGTTTGTAAATGTTTGTGTGGCTGCTTGCTGTTTTCATTAAATATTAAGACAGTGCACTCGAATACGAACAAAATAACTTCGAATGAGGAGGTAGGAGAGATAAAAGATGGCTTAGTTGGTCTTTTACCACGTACTGCAACTGTTACTGCTTAGATCACTGCTGCTGTTATACGTATATCTCAACTAATGAATGAGACAGCAATTGAGGAGGTGAGTCTTTTGGTGAATTTTGATGAGGAGGAACACTTGAGTATTTCGAAACCGCACAGAGAGATAATTGGGCATGAAGTTACTACTATAAAGTAGTGTTTGAGACTGAATGAATTGTCTTCTGAAGCCACTGAACTACTTTCAGTAGTTGTTGAACTTTTAACGTCAATCGAGCGTAACAGGTCAGAAACACCACATCCAAGAAAGTCCACCTCCACTAATGGCACGCTGCAATATTGACTTCTCTATTTCGATGCTCAATCTGAAACGAGGATTTAGAGGTTGATGACAGTTTTCTGTCTTCGCTGTAGCTTTTCGCACATATATGAAAACTTAAGAAGATAAAATTACTATGTAAAAGAATGAACGTGGAGTAACGCAACTTTAGAAGACAGTTGAGGGCAGACAAAACTTTGTACTCTACTAAATCTTGAACTCTTGAACAGAGTGTATAGCACTGACTGACTGAACTATGCCATACTCTATAAACGTATTTCCGTATATGGGCGGTGAGATTAGATTGACAGTGGTTAACCAACGGCTGTGTTTATGGAGTGGCACGTGAGGAGGCTGTATGTTCAATAAACCTTTCGCCAACCACAGGTTCTTCTCATAAACACCTTAAAAGAACGAATTAAAAATGAAATTGGTAGGCTACAAGTAGGAAAAGTACTACAATGTACTGAAGTTTTGGAAAACAAGTAAGCTGTTCTGTACTGTTGAGGGATACTTTTACGAGCGTGTCAAAAAAGAAAAAAAAACATAAAACTTGGTACTATCTATACCCACTGCAACCAATGTAATTATTATTATTATTATTATTATTATTAATAAAAATATATGTACAAATTCAAAGATTTCAAGCAATCTAGCAATCTCAGACTGAAAACATATATAGTCACGCAGGCAAGCTAGCCATCTTCCTCATGTACCAAAAAAAAAAATCAGCTAAAATCATGATCTGGATGTACATTCGTTGCTTGTAAGCACCTCACTCCAAGTTTCTTCTCAATTTAACAATGCAGCAATGACATAGACTTGTCTAATACATCAAATTTGTTGTTGAATGAATTCATTTTCATGCTTGAAAGACCAACTTGAAACGGCCTGTCCACTTGTGATTTGTTATTAGCGACATGGTTTGGTAACCGTTAACCAACAAACTTTTAATATTTTACAAACACGTTACTATGTTAATATATTGCTCAATTCTACAATCAGATATATTTCAACAAAATAAGTGACTATCCGAAATCACATGTACAGTTATCCGAAATCATAATTCAATACAGTAACGCAGTTTTCACTTAATTTTCATAAGAGCTTTGAAAAGTTACTTTTTTTTCGTTTCTGAAACTATATAGGCTACCCTGACGTGGACAGTCACTGTGATAGGTTTTTTTTGTCCGTCAATTACTTTGCTCGAAGAGCAAAGTGTACTTCATTGCGGCTAGTAGACAATGTTCGTCTCATAACATACACTCTGAAATGTTCCAGACAGTGGACGAGAGAGAGAGAGAGCAAGAGGAATAGAGAGAACCCATTGATAGCGTCAGTAACACTGAACACTAAGACACGTGAAAACATTTGTTTAGCTTTCATATTTGAGTCATCACAGCACATTCAGTATCACATTGTTAGGCAATTATATTTCGAACATACCAATGAAGAAATAAAAATGTGTAATATGACGAATCAATTTGCCCTTTTCAGTGTCTTTTAATGTAAGTTAAAGCCTATATATATAATGTATATAATAATGTGTGTGAGTGTGTGTGTGTGTCAATAAAACATGCAAATACAGAAAGAAAACTTTGCTGGGAACTCAGCATTTGCCATGGGTCCTGCTAAAGACTAATATTAATCATCAATTATCTAGCTTTTCACACTTCTCAATATTTGACAAAACCTAAAAGCCTATTATGCGCAAAGCCGCTTTTCCATAACTTTGTTCTTTTGATTCTTAGATCAAAGGCCTGCAACATTGGCGACGCGAAGATGTATATTGTTGAAGTGACAAGATCACAATACAGAAAAAGCATGGTCCATCGGAAATGTCAGCATACTGAAAGAAGGGGGGGAGAGAGTGTGTGTATGTGTGTGTGTGTCTGTGAGAGAGAGAGAGAGAGAGAGAACGATACTGAGAGTATGTATGTGTGACTGAGTGTGTGTGTGTTGGATTGTAGTGGGGTTGGAGGGGAGAGCGTCGATGGGGGGGGGGGGGGGGGGGGGGGGCAGTAAGAAAGGGAAAAACGGTCCGCTTTCAGGCCATCAGATTCATTGTTTTCGGGTGAGCACCATACAGTAGAATGCCATGGTAGCACAACCTGCTGCTTTAACAAAGAGTATAAACGTTGAGAGGCCACTGACTAGAGCGAGGACAGCAACAGAATAAACAATATTTTCATTCATTTGAGAAATGAGGCTTTTGAAAAACAAGACAAAACCAAACAAAACACAAAAACGAACCATGAATACTAGCATTGTCCATGTCTTTTCAACTTTGATTTACCATATCATAACCCCTACGAAGTAGAAAACATCAATATCCCAAAGGAAAGGCCACGTTTCTATGGAAAACCAAGGAATTTTAGTGCATAACAGATCTGGTGTAAAAAAAAAAAATCAAAGAGATCAAAGGCTACGCTCCTGGGAGCGTAGTTGCGTCTGAGAATCAAAGATGGACGATGCTGACTTTTAAGTACTTGGCAAGATTTTATATGTTAGCACAATTCCGTTTCCAAGGAAATCCATAATGCAGGGTTAAAAGCGTCAGAATGTGTTATTTCAGGAGACGTGACAAAATTGAAAAAGTAAAGAATAAAATTGCATGCACATGTTCTCAATGGAAAAATATAGCATTACTGAATGGGTGCGTGTCATGTTTTTTTTTTTTTTGCGGGGGGGGGGGGGGGGGCTTTATACTAACTCTTACATCTTACTTTTGACTTATATGAAGGTCGGGATGATTTTATGATAGTCTCCAAACGAGAGGTGTTGACTTAAGTGGGCCTTCCCTTTTGCTATCGCTAATATATTGTTTAGGTAGAGAAACACAGACATTAAAACATTACTACAACCATAAGGTGCTCATTGCTTTCATGTGCTCCAAACGCTAATTGGGCAGGCTTGATGAACACGTAGAAAATAGACGGGCTGTATCGTATGAGTGCACCAGAAGAGCTGTAAGTAAACAGAAAAGACAGACGAATGAACGTTTTGTAGGGACAGCGCAGCTGTCCAGCCCCCTATTGTAGTGGATTAGACTGACCGCAACCTCTCCGCTGCCCCCACGCCAATCCAATGCACAGAAACAGATTGGGGCGTTCTGCATGCGTGGGTAACATTGCCGGTACAGCCTCCCCCTTTTTATTTCGTTCCACTGAAAAGGGAGCAGACTGGACATTTTTTTCCCCTCGTATTCACAGAGCTGCCTTCACATGCTTTGCAAAAAGAAGCTGAAAAGAATTAAAATAATAAAAAAGAGTGTAAGAATGAGTGCAAGAACAATTAAAAAGGAAGTAAAATAGTGGAACTGGAAACTGGAGTTATTCTGTTACAGAATAGACTGCATAGCCTTCGCCTACATTGTGATACTTGGAAATAAATAAATGGTTAACTCAAGACTACATGTAGAGTTCTGCGAGTCATATTAACGTTATTTGATGTCTTATTTAGCGTCCACGATGAATGAATAAAATACATTTTAACGGTGTTTGTGGTAAATACATGTCAGAAAATGCTTGTGTCCACCCGTTTGTTTTTGGGGGGCGTAGCCAAAGCCATTACTCAGGCAAAGTTCGATAAATTTACCTTAGAACTTTGCCTGAGTAATGGCTTTGGCTACGCCCCCCAAAAACAAACGGGTCGATCGCATAAATCGGTCGCATATTTTGGAAATGCGTAAATTTACAAAACGAATACCATCTAGATTTTCCCTGTCTATTATATAGTATAGGAGTTATGCAATATTTAATTTGCTATGATTATTCACATTCTTACTAGTATTACCATATTATATAAAATAACACCTCTTATGAATACTTAAGAAAGACAGCCAAGTATACAATAACGTCCTTAATCCCATATTCAGGCACATGGTTACTGAATGACCTACAGGTTTAAATTTCTTGAACTACTTCTGTTAAGGTCATCAATTCCGTTAAGACAGACGAATGAATGAAGTCATTATGAGTGAATAATAGCCTTAGTGACGCCAGGCATTTACCTGTTGTGCTTTCCATTGATATTCGTCACAGTTTCCCCCCAACCATTTTGAAATAACATATTAGAAAAAAAAGTTTTCGAGATGTTACATAAAATGCAAAGATAAATTAATGAAATAAATTGCAAGGTTCCGTTCCATACAGTGTATGTAAAATTAAGGGAACAGGCAATGGTAAAAAGTTTTATGTAAAGTTACATGTTACTGGAAAGAATGTGACCCTGTAGTTCCTAGATATCCTCATGATTGATTAAGTCCATCAGGATTTGAGAGGCCTACCTACCATGATAGCAGATATTGAGGACATCAATTATGGCAATTCAATCTGGCCAACATGCTTTTCTTTCCTTAACTTTGGATAAGTACAAGAAGACAGTGTGCATTTCATTTTTTGTACAAGACACTGTGACAATGTCTCAAAGTTATGGGCAAAAAGCACTGTGGTGAGTACTTAAATGCATTATTGCACTGATGGAATCCTCTGAGAAATCATATGCTTTCAGAATTGTGCAATTGAATACTCCAAATGTCAGAGTTCAGATACCTTACGTTTTATCAGTCTCTCCCCAGTCAGCATTTGTCTGGGCTATTGACCTGAGTTGATCTCAGTCTGTAGAACATACTCATTTTCCCACTCTAAAGTTAGATGAGGCCAACTTAACCAGCTGTCAGCAGAGACAACAGTAGCAAAACAATATGTATAAAGGTATAAATGTATACATTTGTATATTTTTTAAAAACCATCCTTTTTTTCCTGGTGCTTATGTACTACAGTGTACGCATACGGTCAAATGTGAAAACAAGTATTTCATGCAGTGAAAACCTTCATTTATGTCCATTAAAAGCAACATTGTAAGAAAAGTAAGAAAAGTATTCACTCTAAAGCTGTCTCTATATAAGCACATTGTTTCAATTTTACTGTATAGTCACAATCATTAATCTGGTAAATAGTGACACCTTTGTGATGCTGACTGTACTGAACCTGACAGAAATAATGAACTCACACTTACAACAACATTTGACTATGTTTAGTGTCTGAAGTTCTAACAAAAAATGGAAAATTCCCAGTTCAATGACGTATTCTATCCCGATACTCATTTTCTGTTTTCATACTTTTTAGTTTGATTATTATCTACAAAATACACAAAACATATTAGGTCCATCGGTATTTCCCTTTAGTATACTGGAAAACCTACTGTTTCCTTTTATAAACCTAAAAATACCCCCAATCAGTACTACCTAATAATTTCACTTGTCATAAATCAGTTATTGCCATCCGATGGAGTTAATGTTCTGAAACATTATTGTACTGGTGCAACCAACAGCACACTCTAGCTGGGGTCTCCTAAATTAATATGATCCTAATCATACAGTTGCATTTGATTACAAAGGATAGGTATATGTTGATTCATCAGTATGTTCCTCAGGGTCATGACAAACTGTTTAAAGAATTGAAACAACTGGTCTTTACAACAAAGGCATCTCAAATCAAAGTAATCTAATGTTGCACACAAAACAATTATGCATAACCATTAAGGCACCTTCAAAAAATTTTACACATTATTGCAACGTGTGCATACCCTTTAATTTCAGTATAAATAATTTTTTTTTTTTTGTATCACATCCAAATAGCTCAGATCAGATAGAAGGAAGTCCAATGTGCATGCTTCCAGTCCCTGTTGGATGGTTTTTTTTTTTGAAGGCAAAAAAAAAGAACATGCATCTCAGAGAGGGTGGCTGTGGTTGAGTGGATGACTTAAAGTGGACAGCACTTGGGTCAGAGGGGATTCTGGGTTTAAAGAGATGTCTGGCGGCCCCCTCTGTCTTTTCCCACCAAAGGGGATGGTCTCATTGGTGGGAATGGTAGGACTCTGCTCTGCAGCCATGCACGGCCCCCTCACATCTCACACATGTAGGTAAACAATCCCTTGTTGTTCATAGAGAGGCCGGTTTATACATGGTGCAAACATGTGTTGCGCTGAAGTTGCACCAAAGGTCAGCAAGCCTCGCTTTGAACACTTCAAAGCTGGAGATGGGACTGTAGCTTTTATGTTTTATGGCAGGTGTATGCAGGGGTCCCTGACCGTCCCGGGGTGGTCCGGGGGTGGACTGCCTTCTGACCAGACTGTCCAAAATGTCTTTATGCGACAGGAGATGTTTGGAATCTCAGACCTGAAAGGGCTTTTGGGGGGGGGGGGGGATCTGACGTAACAGGCTTCACTTCAAGCGTCTCTGGTTTCAGAAGGCCTCAGCAGGACATGTCGGCCGAAGCTGTCACTCCCTCAAAGAAACAGACGTGTCTGGGAGAGGACAAGGCCTGCTTGCCACTTCTGACTGACCACAGGACTGTTGAAGCAGAGTCACATTCTGGGTCTGAGTGATGCAAAAACAAACAGAACCAAAGTGGTCAGAAAAACTAAGAGGTAAAGATATCGTGACCCCCATGCATTCTCTTGCCAGTATGAGGATTTTGCTGCCACCTTCTATCATTTAACATTATCTATAATTATCCGTACGGGAGAGAGGGTACTGCATATTCAGTTAATGAACCCCTCTGACTGACAAGTAGATTACATCCCCCTTCCCTTTGCTAGTTTAAATCTCCAAGCTCCTGTGCACATTGTGAAAAGCCATTACAGGCCTAAAATGAAGCAGGTGTGTTCACGCCACTTCACAGATGGTGTGGAATCTTGCTTAATGAGTGAGTCAACACTGGAAAACTTTTATGTTTGACAGAGAAGGCAGAGCAATTGCCCACGTATGCGCTCAAGCAAACACCACAGCATCTAACTCACACGTGCGATTATCTGTATTTGTCCTTACACGATGGTAAGATTTAGAGTAAAATGTTTTTTTTTCTTGTTAAACAGCCATGAATTGTGCCTGTGAGGATTTTTTTTGGTAAATTATTCTCATCCCTTCGAATCAGTCTGTTGGTACATAAATAATTGTGTCATCTCCCAGTTCACACTTTGCATGTGCATGTACAGTTATACTAATGAAGCAGCCTTTGAAAATGGTGAGTTTGATATACCTGCATGTCATTAATATTGTCTTATTAAAAGCGCTACTCTGCAACATTTCCGAGAGGCATTACCCTCAGAGTGTGTGATGTCTCTTTTTATCTCAACCTTATGATGCAGGAAGGCTAATATTGCCGCTAGATGATTAAAAGAACATTACCTGGGCCTTGAGATTCCCTGAATGAGCCATGCTAAATTGGTTGTTTTCGGTTTTATGATTAATTGAACTTCTAAATCCACATTTCAGCACGCTTTGTTTTTCTGTCCCCAGTCATCTCCTATTATTAAAGAGAAATTCTCAATATCTCTCTTGGAGTCCAATTAAGGATTTGCATCGTGACTATATTTTTCACTTTAATTACCGTATATAAAGTAGGGTTTGACTTCTTTCCTTATTTATCAAACTAGGCAGAAGAAACAGAATTCATCAAGTAAACAGATAGCTGTACCTATAATTGCAGCTAGTTCCCAGCAATACTGAGGAAATATGATGCTCTAAATTTCTTTATAGACAGTATAATAAACATTGGAGTAATTAAAGCTGCTGTAAGTCACATACATGCCAAAATTTGGAGGAAACAGAATGCAGTCATTCGAGAGTGAAAAACAGTATCTATCATTAAATTCTCATTCAGCAAAAGTGTATTCAACGTAAAAATGAGAACACACATCATAGACATGTATCTGTGCATGTGAGTGTTTGTGCATTTAATGTATTTGTATTTGGGTACCTTTAATTGTCCTTAACCTTAAAATGCCTGTACAGTACCTGTGGGACTGTGAGGAGTACACTGTTACTTTTGTTCACTGTAGATTTCTTTATTGCTGAATTGCAAACTGCAAGTACACACTGCCTACCAATATACATGAAAAACACACATTTCTTATTCTTACATCTGTTTTGCCATCTAATGCAAATTCATTCACCCCTTCAAAATGGTAACATTATAATCCCCCCACAGATGGACCATCATCTCACTCCATCTCTTAATATTCCACTGTAGAACTGTAAAAATCGCAGACACATGGGAATTCCCCCCAATGCGCCCTTGATGTTATTAATTCCATTATACCCCACGTTGGGTGAACAGTAGGATCCATTTTTATTGAGGCAGTAGTGACACTGTGAAATGGATCTTTGTTGGCGCTGCCAGTTGGGAGAGGTGAAAATGTGCCTCACTCGATCTGAAAGTAGATTTAAAAGATTCCTTTCATACAAGGGTGGGAAAAAAAATCCATTGCAATACAATGCATGCAGTGCCGCTAAAACTAAATGACCTAAAACGGTAAAGTTTCCTTTTTTTTTTTTTTACTTTTTTTTAAGAGACAAAGTAAATTTGACGGCATTTTAACAGGGGGTTTCATTGGTCTGCACAGAACTGTGGGTGACAGCTTTCCTTGTAAAGGTAATATATAGTCACTATGAATTATCCTCCTGGTGAAGAAAATGACATATCACTGCTTAAGGTATACATAAGTTTTGATTAAATGAGCTGGCCTAGTTTAATGTGTTTATAAGAGCCCGCACTAAGAAAGTGCACATGAAAACGGAGTAAGTTGTAGCCATTCAATCCACACAATTTACTGCCTGTCCTTGACTTCGACAAACAAAGCAAGTTTTTATACATAATAGCACATTAGGACAATGATTTATGTGATATTGTGGGTAGAAAAAACCTCTACATCGAGCAAATGGTTCTTCTCAGGTCATGTTACTCCTATATCAATGATGTAATAGCCTGCACTATCCCCTGGAATCCTGATGTATCCTCAATAACCAGCGTGATTCGATAGCTCCCCTTTGTATGCCCTTAAAGATATCCTCCAGGCTTCAAGATGAGACCGCAGGGCTTTCTACCAGCCAGTTCCCTGCTTAATTTGACACAGCTGGAATTTTCAGCCATACCAAGTCATGGTGAACAGAATCAGTCTGAAATATCAGTTTTTTTCCTTTCTTTTCTTTCCTTCTTTTGCGTTGTATTTTTAACACAAGTATGCCACGATTCACTGAGTTAAAACATGTTTGACTCTCAAGGTTCTTCTGCCTGACTTGCGGATTTTTTATTTATTTGTTTGTTTTTGTACGGAAAGATTATCCGCCCGAGCGGGGAAATGGTTTGTTGACGACAAGCTGTCTTGTATGATCTTGTCATGCGCTACAGCCCGAGTGTGATCGCAGAGCGCAGAGGCTGACCGTTTTTTTGCCGGATTGCTTGCCTGGCCTGAGTGTGCCGGTAATGGGCGATAAGGCTAATCCCAGTGGATGTGGTCAGAGAAGCAAAGGAGCTCTCCTATCCTTCACTGAACTCCAGTCTTGCTTTCTCTCTCTCTCTCTCTGTGTCTCTCCCTTTCTTTCTCTCTCAGAAGAAAGAATAACACAGAGAATATATAAAATGTTTATGCAGGTTGTGTAACTTTATATCTGGCAAAGCCATGATGGCCATCTCTAAGATTCACAAGCCTGAGACAGACAAGAAGCCACTGATGGGGTGTTAATTCTGCAGACACTGACTGTGTGCGGACTGCAGCCTGAGAAAGCCTGTTATTAAAATGATGGACAACTTGCATGACGTTCCAACGCAAATGGGCAACAGATTTGGCGATCTCAAAAATTAGAGATCAGGGTAAGCTTTACTGTGAAATAATGAGGGTCTCCTCCATTTGGAGTGTGTTGTGGTATGTAAGCAGCTTCTTTTTGCTTGTTCGCGCTTTTATTTGTGGTCTACTTTTGTTTTAGATATTTAATTTCTTTTTCCCACAATCACTCTTTCGCAGAAGGTCTTTTTTGACAGTTAAATAAAAACTAAATGAAGAGCTTTTTTAAAGATTAGACTCTCTCCATACTGTCTCTCTCACTTCCTCTCTCTCTCTCTATCTCTCTCTTCTCTCTTTCTCTCTCTGTCTTCCGTCATGGAGCATTTGAGAGCGTGGGGACGAGTGGGGGCGATGGTAACCGGGCTGGCATGGGGTACCGCACGCTCTGGCCGGCGTGCTCTGGGGCCCCGCGGGAGGCTGGCGTGACGTGCCTGGCCGTGACACGCGATGCCATCACGACAGCACGTAATGGCATCGCCAGACAAGAGCTGTCCGTTCCCTCCAACTGAAGAGCCCACCCCCCGCCGGGCCCATGATTTCTTTGCTGGCACCGGTCATGGCACCGATCACGGGTCCTAACTCGATGTGTCACTCCGAGACGAGCCGGACAGGCAAAGGACTGCCGCGTCCCGCAGGATCGCGTACGGCGTGCCCCGGCCCTCCTAGCCAGAATCCAATTTATTCGTTTTTCGGCGGTGGCGAACGCTGGCAAAGTGGCGCGGACGGCCTGTTTTCACGCGGCATAATCTTCTTATACGCCCTGCGTTTGCGTCTGTTTGCTTGCTTGTCTGGTTTGGTGGTGCCCAAACAAAGCTTAAAGAACCCACAGGAAAATGCAAATGACATGGCAATAGTGAGACAGGGTTGAATGGACACTGGAAGGTTTTCAAACCCCTTAATCTCAGGAAGAGGATGACCCTGCCCGGTGTATGAAGCCCTCGGTCACGAGTAGATTATGTTCTATTTAGCTTACAGTGAAGGGCATGCTCAAAGCAGGAATGTTTTTCATAACAGACATATCCTTACCACAAGGCAACTAGAAACACATCTTCTTTTGCTGCAGGGTTACGAGGTTGCACATGGAAACCATTAGCAGCCCTTTTAACATTGAATAAGAATGGAGCAATAAATGTCAGGAATTCCAAAAAGGGGGATAACAGGGCTAAATTATCCACACCGAATCCAATGGGACCATACTTATATCAACTTTAACGTTCATCAGTTAAGAAGGCATTTATTGTTTCCCTCTAGCTGATCTGCAGAGTCTACAATGATTAAGGAATATCTATATTACAACTAAGAAAGGTCAAAATCAAATGAGACTTTAAAAATGAGACTGCAAAATGCATAAGAAATGTAGATAAATAACAGGTGAGGCTATCAAAGACATCTGCTAAGCAACACTGGAATGTATCACACATCACTGTTGCAAATACACATCCACACTAACATACCACAGTTATACACTATGCATCTGTGTGTGTGTGTGCGCGCATATTTGTTTATTTTTGGGGACACTAGGACACTATGGGGTAAACTTACCATAAACTTCCTGAAATATAATGTGTCCCATATGCTACTACCTTATTGTAAACATTGTAAAACAACATACCATTCCAAATGAAAATATTGTGATAATTATCAAGTGTAGTGTAACATAGAAATTTTGTATGCATGTTGACTGTGGTTTCACCCACAGTCAACATGCATACTAAATTTCTATGTTACATCCAAAATTTCTATGTATCTATGCATCCAAAATTTCTATGTATCTATGCATCCAAAATTTCTATGTTACACTACACTTGATAATCTTACACAACAATCTTGGTATGGATAGTCTTGGTTTCCTCTGTGTTGGCATTGTGATGTGCTCTCTGACTAAACCAACTGGTTAATTGGGATACATCAATTAAGTATTTGTTGTATTACTTAAATCCACATTACAAACCGGGATTGAAATGATAGAATAGAACGTAAGGACATAAATCAGGCTTTTCTGAGTACTTAAAAGTCTACCTCCGTGATATATCCCTTACAATGCTGTAACATCCACTCACCCGGTTCATTCCCCTGTGCTGCCATTTTCTTACTGGCAACAGGCAAATTAGGTCCTTTTCTTAACAACTCTGCCAACATTAAAGAAGCATCCAGTTAATCCACACAACCTGAGGTTGTTAATATAATTGATGTAGTAGTTTTTATTGGGTAAATGAGATTGCATATTCATCATGGTTGCTACCTATCAGATACAGATCATGTTTTTTTTTTGGTTTTTAAAAAACTTCTCTATGTACGTATATTTGATCACAATATGTTAATGGAGGTTTGTGCTTTTCAGTGAAGTTTATTTCACACATTAGGCCTTCGAGTAGTCATTATCAAACTCCCATAAAAATAAGTCATGAAATGTACCTCAACGTGCACTTTGGTTAGTGTTTCACTCCACGCCGTGTCAGTTAACAAGCATTTGTTCAACGTGACGGTAGTAGCTTGCTAGATATCAACCAATTTAATTACTTACCAAGTTATTTTGTCTTAAAGCCCAGGCATTGGCATTTCGCTTAAATTCCTGCTACTGCTCGGGGTGTGATTCACGGTTACGGTAATCACATCGGATGTTCACCACCGTTGCGGCCTTACCCCGCTACAGCTAGCTACAGATCTCATAGTGGACCATTAGCTGGCATAGGCTACTCTCTGCAGTGCTTTTAGGCTTCATTCCCGTACCATTACTTAAAAGCTATTTCTAGCTGTTGACCAGTGGGAGGAAAAAAAAAAAAAAACAGGAAGCGTGGTTTGATCCTGAGTGTGTCTCATACTGCTTCAGCGTTTTAGCCAATGATTCAGCTAGTTTGCTTGATATAGCCTACACAAGTAGGCTAACAAGGTAACTCACCAAATTTCGTAATGGGGTGAAATTGCGATGGAACAGATTAGCAAATCAGCCTGCCTTTCTGTTGCTACGGGTATTATTCACATGAAGACTGTAATCATATTAGCAAGAAGTAAATTTAAATTTGAGCAGGATGAGCAGGTCTGACTAAGGTCTGATTGGTGGTTATTTCTGAAAAACACTTGCTGGCTGCAGACCACGCTGTTTACGTTCTAACCAAGCATGGGTTGGACTGTATAGTATCGTTTTGCAATAGCGTATATTTAAAGAAGCAGTCATTACTGTATGAAATGTGAACGAAATTTGAACTAAATCAGCTACATTCAAAAGGGCTGCATTTCGTACGCTTCTGTATACACAAACCCACATTACCGATTTAAAAAATCAAACTGTTAATAAATAACATAGGTTAATGTAAACATGTGACAAGACTGTGATGCCAGCATGCAGTTTCCTGACTTCGCCCCAGATTTTTAGACAGAAAAAAACATGAGCAAAGTATAAACGGAAGTGAAATTAAGTGGAAGTTGAGCTGTAAAGTTCTCTCTGCTTCACTGGATTAGTTTCCCCAGGGAAGCCAGAGTAAGTTGTGCTCTGCCCTACAACAAGTTTCAATATGCTAAACATAGACAGTGATTTCTACCAAGGAAAGTTGTTTGCTATAGTTGTAAAGAAATGTATGACTGGCCTCCACTGACTATTGTGGATTTTAGTTCATGACATCAGTGAAGGCCACAAGGCCAAGAGTCAGTCTCTTTTAACATTCAGTGACAAATTTAAGCTTGTTTATTTGCTTGCTTTCTTCCTCAAAGAAATGAGTTCATTTTTGCTGAAATTATCAATAAATGAAAAGGGAAAAAATATCTAAATTTCATAAATTAGTAAATTAATATTAAGGACAAAGCTGGGCCTAAATGTTGATTATAGTTAGGCTTATTGATGCAACCTCCACATTCATGTCCTTGTACTTTGCCTTCATATTAGCACACAGATATTCTTACAAAGGTATCCTTATTTTTCATGATATCCACAAGGAGAGTGGTGAAAGCCTTCCTCTGGGATGTTGCGATGGCACTCTCTTTTCTTTGCTGTAAATATTATATTTCATTCATTTTATGTCAGTATAAATCATCTCTGGTATGTCCATCTGGGCCAGTCGTACATTGAGCCGATTTCTCAGTTCAGTTTTTTGCAGAAAACCGTCAAGGCCTGACATGCAGAGCTACCTTCTGCTGCTTCAGAGGGCACATGTCGGAGTGTTGGGATGTTTTTCTTTCACTTATAACAGTATTAGTCAAAAGAAAAGCTCGATTACCCAGTCACTCATATGAAAATAATGACCCTTGCATTGCACCTATAGGGTTGGGTTACCGGGGCATGTCCTCCACGGTATCTTTTACCTACTGCTGTTTGTTCCATTATATACAGTCGCACACAGCGGTACACAGACAGATAGGCCTTTGCCCTGAGATAAAGCTACATGTTAATTAGTCAGACAAATTGAGTTACTTTGGTTGTGTCGAGAAAGAAAACTTTTTCGCGGGTCTGCTTGACAGCGAGCAGGTCCTTGTTCGCCATTCTTAGCCTGCTCTTTTTTTCCCCCCTTTCCACTCCGTGTCTTGTGGTGGGGTTTAATCGTCAGACTGAAATTCAGAGGTCTACAGATGTTTTCAAGATGTTTTTCTGTCAGTAGCAGATTATCCCCTGTAGCAAAATCTCATTAAACTGCAATTTACAGAGCTCCGCTGATGTTGCCATCAACCAAAATTAAAGGCATTAATTTTTCAAAGTTCACAGAAGTCCTTCCGTAAATGATGTGGCAGTTTGGAGGAACGATTTGCCAAAGCATTATTTGCAAAATTAACTCGCATTAACAGAACAAATGTGGCTGGGGACCGGGTCGGAGCCGCAAAGAAAATGTGCAAATTCGACCATTTCGCTTGTGCTGTACTGTAAGGAGATGTGCCTAATAAGGTTGTCACGCTGTGAGAGATGTGGATAGGGAAGAAGATGACAACCCGGACCGAGAGTGTGGCACACAAGCCCAGATGTGCATATGAGAGGTCAATGAGCCTGAGAACATTAACTGACACACATGAAGAGATAAATAAACTCTCAGAAACTTGGAAAATAATTACAAATATTTTGTATTTTTATCTTTAAGTGGAGAATATAATGGATTTCAAAAAATTCACGCTTTCATACAGTTTAACTTTCATTTGTGATTCGTGACCAGATCTTTGATTCCTGTTCATCAAGGGTTTCTCTGTGTAAAGGTGTCACTGCAGTTTTTGTTGTGCTGTACTGAGAGCAGCAACACTTTTGGACCTGGTCTGAAAAAAAATGTAGAAGTCACAGCCCTAAACCCATGGCTGATTTCCTTAACATTTCTGTTTATTTATTTATTTTCTATTGAGTATAGCATGCACTTTCTAAAATCTCACTCCATGACATTAAATGTTCCAAGACAGATTCTGCAGATGCCTTGGAGACATTATCACTTAGAGCATCAATTTCTTTTTGTTTTAATATACCTCATTCAAGACCAGCATTTTAACTGGTCCATGGGTTCTTATCTTGACTCACTTGTGAGAGGAAACTGGCCAGCCTTGCAAAGAGGTTGGAGGGGTGGGTGGTTATGTTTAAAGACAATTCTGATGTTTTAATGAAAAAAATGTAATGCATCATTTTTGGTTGAGTTAGTGAAGAACAGCTCTCTAAGAATGTCAGACAATAACTTTTTGTTAAACACTGTGACCTTACAGACCATTCAAAGTTCCAGTATGCAATTTACTGTATCAAGGGATCCATTTTAGCCAGAAACCCAAATTCTTTCCTCTGTTTCACCTTTTTTTGTCACTCCATCCACATGCGACTGTTTTTGATACACCATTTTATGTGGTAGATCCACTTCATTAATGGAACTCTTTAGGTAGATTTATGAAAAGCATGGATTGTGCACTTGTAATGTAGTAAGTAATGAACCCATGGGTACTTTACAAAATGGAGCACAGACTATAAACACATATTAACTGCAAAATGAGGACCAATTGAAATATAGCAGGCAGGAAGATAGTTTTACCACATGTTTTTTTTTTCCTTGGGGGGTGGGGGGTGGGGGTGCGTATTTGGGCCCCCTCAAACTAGTGAACGTGTAGTCTTGGCATCCAAGGTGCAAGTAGTCTGATGAGGGGTAGGCTGAATATGATTGGATGAATTTGGGAAAAGATGCATCAAGTACTTCAATGAAGAAAACAGATATCTATTGCTCCTTTGATTATGTTATGATTATGTTGTGTTATGTTATGTTATACACATTCAATCTTTAAATACATCCCTGAAACCATATCATTAAAAATGATGCTAAGGTATTTTTTAAAAGGGGCAGATGTGTTTAATTTTATTCTTTTTTATGTGGTGGCAGTATCATAAACAATATTTATGTTATGGCCCCATTTTGTGCCTGTCATAAAAGCATATTTGTCAAAAATATCAGTTGAATAATTTGAAATTAATAAAAAAAATACTGCATCCACTTATCTATACCATTTCTTATGCAAAATTAAAAAAATGTTTTTTAAAAAATAAAATCATATATTAACATATAAACTTAAAATGCCTTTCAGCAAATTAACACCCTACCCTGAAATCTGGTCCATCTCTGAAACAGTTATACGCATTAATGATGAACAGTAATTTGATGGATGAATGTTTTTACATTGGAATTTGTTGCCACACAAATCCTGGATAAAAACAAATAACAATTCATTACTGGAAGCTCATGATTAAGACCCAGTGACAAATTTTTCAGGAAATAACACCACTACATATGTCAAACGTATGACTATTTACGCTGTTATTAATATGTGCGTATTTTCCGTGTTAAGAAATGTTCTTTGTGCAAATGTTCTGTTTGTGTATTATTTTTATGTTCGTGCCTTTACTATCTCTCTCTCTTTCTCTCTCTTCCTTCCTCCCTCTCTCTCTCTCTCTCTCTCTCTCTCCCTCTCTCTCTCACACACACACACACACACTCACACACACGCACACACACACACAGCTTCTTTCTGAGAGTTACTTATAGAACGCGGAGAGCAACTTCTGCCCTCGAGCGAAAATCTTTGAAAATAAGCCTGTGTATGCCTAGTTTGGTTGGATAGACGCCTAGAGACACCGCCGCTCACGGGACCGTCCTCTTTGGTAAAACTTTCCAAAACATCAGCAATAATGAGCTGCGCAGTTAAGCCCTAGGTAACGCGGGGTTTGTCTGGTTCAAGGTTTGCAGCTTTGAATGAAGACCCGTTTCGTGAATAAAATAACAATTTGATTTAAAATACGTGGCTCTAGTAATGATGGAAAGTCGACATAACAGCTTCGTCCCGGTCAGAAAAAAATCCTACTATAATTAGAACCGGAATATTTGTATTTGTTTCACAACTGAAACTTTATTTCGTTGTTTAACAAAGTCTGCCTCATGCTTCGGAATGAAACTGATTCGACCGGCTCTGGGAAGGAGCCCGTTTAATTAAGCGCTGATATTCTATTAAATTATGTTAAAACTCGTCTCCCGTTAGATTGTTGTCACCTTCATCATCACAGAATCTAATCAGTGTCCACACGTTCTTTTTGTGCATCAATATTTAGACTACTTGTCAAAGCCTGCAAATGAGATTTAAAACAAATAAATCAATTAACTAAAAATGATCATAGATTTTCCTCCAGAGATATTTTCGTTCTTTAAAATAATGAATCGCTAAAATAAACGCCCACCTTCCTCTTAAGCCAGTCGAGGTTTTTATGGTATAACTTTGTGGTAAAAGATGAAAACAAGTTTTAGAAAATGATCACTGATGATGACGATTTAAAACTGATAACAGTAATATTGAATTACTCTTGTTATGTAAGATGCATATCTAAGACTTTATTTTTTAATATTAAGTATATTTTTAGAAACATCAAACATTAATTGTAATGCGATGTAATACGTTCCAGTTACAGAAGTGCATATATATCATATTTTCATAGACTGGTTTGATTTATTTCAGCATTTCTGACCGGAACGAAGCAGTTAATGTTGACTCTCCATCAAAATAATAGCACAGTTGTAAACAAAGTTACATACATGCACATCTACCGACACACAACGTAAGTATATGACCATTGATATATTACTGTCAGCATATTAGTATTGACTTTTGGATTACTGTGACTGTGAAATCATACATGTTCTTATTTGTTGCTTGTTTTATTTAGATTAAAGTCATTTATGCCCCAAATTTATTAATAATCAGTGCCACCCCCTGCGTAATTTTTTACTGTTGATTTTATGACGAAATAAACATAATTTCAAGTACCTCTAAACTGTTTTCGGATTCATGCAACTTAACGATGCTTTTTGCCGAAATGTAAGCGCTGATTCCAATTTGACATCTTAAAAATAATTTTTAAAAGTGTTTCCACCTCCCAGTAACCAAGGAGAACAAACAATATGATATTAATTTCAACACAAAGGCGTCTCAGCATAACAGTACATTAACCAAGGAAGCTCACGAGGAGGCAGCAGCAGCAGAAGCATCATGTTAACAAAAACAGTGTAGTTCCGATCCTGATAAACACACAAAACATTATTATTATTATTATTATTATTATTATGCAATAACAATAATCATCATCATGATAGTGGTGTGATTCAAGCTACAAAGTTTCCCTTTTTTCTCTTTTAGAGTAAATTAAAGTGCAACAATAGCGTTCTTTATTGAATCTGTTTTTAAAGATTCAGTCGCTAGAATGTGGAGAATACTAAAATAGAACATTTGAAGAATTTTCTAATTGGCTATGCACTGCCTCTTTGAGAAAACGGTGTCGCGCGGATATAAGTTTAATTAAGTTAACTGGTGAAAAAAGATGTCCCAGCATGCCGCCTTCAGTCTGCCCGCTCTGTATAACAGAGGGTAAAGAGCAACTGCATGCCTTTCGCAACGTCTCTGAGTCCTCGAATTCATATCGCCGGGGCATTGTACCAAACCAAATCAGCTAAATATCATACGAGAGCAGTAGCTGGAGCTTTCTTCAGCTGCATTTTTACTTTGTTTAATTCCCCCACCTGCTGGCCCGGGTTAAGTTATTTAAATTCAGCTTCATTCTTTTAGGGGTGCATGCACACGCACGCACTCACATCCACCCAGAAAATGCCATTGTCTTGTTTCGTTTCATCTCAAGAACGGAAATCAATTGCAATAAAATTATAGGTCTCCAGAGGCCAGCTCCTTTGCATATTAATTTTGTTAGACTTACCTCCTGTGGTCACAAGTTCGGTACGCTCATGTGAGAAGTGCAAGTTTGTTTATTTATTTACGCACACATATATACACACACACATACCATAACCACAACTGCAACAAGCCTTCCATTTGCATCTTCCCGCGTGCCGCTGGACAGTTTCAAAAGCTCTTTCTGAGCTCATTAACGGACAAAAAAATGAAGTCGGAAGGCACTCGCACCATTGAAGAAAACTAACTGCAGAACTTTCATGCGACTATTAACTATTTGACGGTAATAGACGCTCACAGTTAACGGTTCAAACAGGCTTTAATGCATTTGTTGATATGCAGTTATAAAAAATGTGAAAGCATGCCCGTATTGTTCCTAGACGTAATATTACATAACTTCGATATGAATCACGCGGTTGTGGAGCAAATGTTTTTTTAGTCACTGATATGGACGTGGACCGAAATATTAATTTGATTTCAATGTGATTAATCCATAGACAAAACTGAAAGAGGGGCAGACATGAAGACCGGGAAACACTCAAGCACCGCTGTCTTTTGTAACATGGGGTATTTAAATGCAATTTGAATAAAAGCACCAGGGCTTTGTCTGGGCTGAGGGCCCCCCGGGCGCCTTTATCAGTTAGGGCACTGATGCCACCTCTACCAGTTTCTGACAACTACTTAGCAACCTGGGGTGCCGACAGATGTCTACTCGTGTAAGTCTTTCGGGGATGCCCATATCATTAGAAAACGGATGTGAATCTCGTTTTTTGCATAACACCAGTTTCAATGGCACAATTTCAGTAGCGAGGCCATTGTTTGTTAAAGGATGAACAGCAAGGTAGGCCCATTGCATAGCCTATCGCATGTGTGGAAAACGTGAAAGATTTGGCGAATACATCTGAATAGCTAACTGGTACGTCATGGATGATTACGATATTAAATGAACAAATATGGGATCTGTCCCATCGTCTGTATTTTGCGAATATAAAATGATAGTTTATATTCTAATACGATTACGTGAAAACCTACAGGCAAAGCACAACTGGTAATTTTATGCATCTGTTTTTAAAACAGAAACACAATTGTGGTATTGCTGAAAAGTAGACCATAGTTTTTGATTAATGGTTTACTGAAATGACTGATAAAATAACCAAAGTTACCATTCAAGGCAAGTTGGTGTGCAAGCAATGGCCATATTCCTGAGTCTGTCAAATGCATTATTTAGACTACATTACATATGCGTGTTATGCACGCGGGCAATTTTACAGATAGATATGCGATTTATTGGGAACAAGTGAAATACGAGACGTCAAATCACCATTGAAATCGACACGGGACTCGGTGATTTTGTGTTGTCCTTCTGTGGTTCTTGGAGGAAGGCAGGGGGAGGGGACTGGACCAAAAAAAAAAAAAACTTCAAAAGCCTCTTGCCAGCAGGTGGCGGCAGCATAACGTTTCTGCGGCCCCACCCTGAACGCTACCTGGGAGGTCTATCAATGGATGCTGCTGAAACACATTTCTGGACGCCACGCAGTGAGCCAGGTAATGGATTAACTGAGTGTAAAATCCAGCATGCACTTTTGATGACATGCTTCAACCAAGATAAAACATTTTTTAAATAATGTTTTTTTTTGTGTACGTGTGAAGGCTGGAGATAAGCATTGTCTTTTAGACAGTGCAGCAAATGAAGTCACGCAGAACATGCATTTATGTCACATCTTGAATACAGCCTGTTTCCTACACAAGATTATTACAAGTGACAATGTTTATATTTTTCTGATTATTGCATACATTAGTAATCATTTTCTAAAAATTCGTTCCCTTTTTAACCACAATGTTGTACCATAATAACTGGTACTAGACTGGTTTAATGTATACATACCATTACTACTACCACTACTACTGTAGTACTACCATTACCACTACTACGACTACTACTACAAATAATAATAATAATAAAAATAAAGCACTATCTGTGAATCAAATAATTTGTATGGATTTGTAAGGTACTGTTAATACTCACTGAACTCACTGTCAAAGTAGACAGATAAAGCATAATGCCTTTTACATACAGAACCATTTTTGAAAATTACGAGTAGGTGTACAATTATTCCTTGGCCTTCTGGCTGTCACATTGCACTTGTTTGAAAGTCTTGCCTTCCTGCTGCCCAGGATGTGAGAATGGAAGAATGGCTAAATATTGCCTGAGCAGTCAGTTTTGATCCAAGCATTTAATAATTTTGGTTGGATTGCCCCCTGTCAAAATGTGAATGGGGCAAAGGAATGACCACTTTAGCACTGGATGAAACCAGTGTACCATGGGATTTTCAGTTGTTTTTCCGTGTCTGTTTTCTTTTGTTAGGCAGTCTTGATTCCATGTATGCTTTGTTGTCAGAACTGTGATATTTTACGTTTTGTAGAGTCAATTTATCAACACAGGTCAGGTACCCAGTCTTTTACCCAACCTTATCTTCTACCCAGTTTGAAACGACCACAGAAAGTGTATAAACAAAATTGTAAGTGCAATGCGCGCAAAGCGAAATTACTGCTGTCCCCATGTCCTTTGGTGACTTCACGGGGCCCCGTGTCAATTTGCAATGGCAGCCATTGTGAAGATGAATCACATGACTAAATTTTTAATTTCCTTAATGTGGCCCCAGTCCAACTCTCCGCGGGTCAGATGGAAATGAAGAGTGGACGGCCTTCAGCATCAGTGGGTGAATAGTGTATCATTTAAAAATATGATGTATGGTCATAATTACCCTGCAGGTCACTCAGAGGAGTGGAAGGTAATGACCGTCCGTTTCATTGCGTGAAAGCAATACACATTTCTAAATAATTTTCTCTTTCATTGACTGCAGAACTGTCTACCTGTGCAAAGGTGCTGGTGAATAAACAGCAGTTTTACAATTAGGTCTTTCAAGGAAATAGCCAAATTGTATTTGTATCTTCACCACTCAGGATGGAGTCATTACAGTATCGTTTGCATAATACAGCACATAGTATGTGTTACATTACATATATATTTGAAAATTCTGATATGAATGCTTTGTTCTTCTGCCCTTTATTAAATCGTAGTGTCTCTCCCTCTCCCTCCCTCTCATAGTATCACCAGTAATGATTTAACATGTGTTCTACTTATCAACACATTTGGAGACAACATGGAGGATCACACATCTATTTTAGTCTTGAGTTTCGTTGATTGGAACATAAGATTTGGACTGAGAGTATCTGTCATCACTCTTTTCACGTTATTGTGATGTAACTACAGTAGAGGGGCGCAATTAATTGCTGAAGCAACTGCAGAGACCAGCTCCCACGTCTCCCCCCAGCTTTCAAAAGCCTCCTTTGTTTCAGCGTGGCTTGATGGACATGTTTTCTTTTTTATTAGTCTCTTTTACATAATCCAGATGAATGTCCCTCTGGGCGCCTGACTGGGAAGTCTCACAGCTCACTGTACGTCACAATATTTAATGGATCAGAGAAATAAGAGAAGAGATCAAAACAAGGTGTGAATGTAAACGGTCATCGCCACATGCATCTCTGCTGCCGGTTTTATTAGTGGGGAATTATAAAGAGCCGTTTACCCCGATTCAAACAAAAGCGACCAATGAATGGAGCCTTAATTGCGCTGGTAACCAGTATGACTTCAGCAACGTGCCTGATGCACAGAGAGAGAGGGGGTGAGTCAAGGAGATATAAAAGTGAGCCAAGGAGAGAGAGGGGGAAAAAAGGGGGAATAAATAAAAAGGAAATAACCAAAATGTAATAATGTGCCGGACCACCTCTCGTGCGAGTACAAGCATGGCATCTGTGTCAGATGTTGTTAATTAACGTCAGTATGTTCCTCGCTGGCACTTTCCTTCCTGCCTTCCACACAGGGCAGATCCCAGAGCCCTGGTGCTTGTGGGGAGGGTTGGGGGGTTATGGGGATGGGAGGGGGGGGGGACTTGTTTGGTTTGGGGGGGAGGGGGGGGGGTTATGGAGGGGGGGTGATAATCCCACTCATTACATTTCCAATCTGTGACCCGTCTTGGGAGTGGGGGCCCACCATGGCACCTAATCAATATGTATTTCCCCCCATCTCTCTGTACCCCCTTACGCTGATTATCGAATGTGCGGAGGCTGTCACCGCCGCTCACCTTGTGAGAGAGAGGAGCGCTGGGTAGGAGCTCCGCTCTGCCCGCCGGCTCAACCCAACTCTCTCAGCCTGGCTCTGGGGCTCTGCACTTGTTTCTGTGTCTCTTTATAATATCCCCCTTCAAAAACAAAGAGCGCTCATGCTACATTTTTTTAACGGCACTCCACATGATGTCCATTCTGCTGCCACCCTGAGGTTTACCCCCGTTCGTTGTCTTTGGATGGAGAGTTACATGTAACAGGAGGCTGGGGCATGTGACTGATAAAACTGCACAGAACAAGATCAGTGAGGCTGCTGGAACCGTTACGGCCCATGCAATTTCAAATATGAACTGGTGCATTTATTCATATTCTCTTCGCATATAGCGTTACGTCCAGAGAACCAGAAATACAGGGGGAGACTATAGAGATACAGAGAAGAGGCTATATTTTGGCTAATGTTTAAATTGTTATTTTTGATTGAATATTGACCTCTTGCCCATTTTCTGTTACTATTATTGCATTAATTTTCCTGTAGTGAGTGTTGGTAGCAGAGTCTGTCAGTAGTGTGAGGTGGGTTTTTTTGTCTCACTTAGTTCCGTAGTAGTTATGCGGATATGAAGCGTTTCTCCAGCAGGTTGTTTTGAGAGATTGACAGGTTACCTCAAAAATGAGAGATCTGACTGACTCATCAGTGTCTGCTTAAAGCACACACACACACACACACACACACACACACACACACACACACACACACACACACACGCACATACACACACACACACACACACACACACACACACACACACACACACAAAGAGTGAATGATAATGTCAAGACCTGAAGCACCACATTCAATACAGAGCTGTTGCTGGTTAACTCAGTGCCTGAAATGTCACTTACTGCATCATAGTGTATTCCAGGCAGGCTCAGTACATTGTAATTTTGGCATGATAACCAGCAATTGAAATAAATGGGCAGGAAAGATGTAAGAAAAAATGAGTCATTTTTAAATATATGTGGGCTTCCAATATTGTGTGGTGGGTTTGGATACATTGAGGGCAAATATTGCAGTATGCTTCAGATCAACTTCAATGGTACAGCTGCAGTTTTCTGTTACTTTCCCATTTGTAATATAGTCCTTTATTCAGTTCAAAGTAAAAGTGAATCCATCTAAGAAGATGCAGAAATAGCTGCTGTTTTGTGTGCTGTGTTTTATAAAACAAAGCATTTGTATATCAGAGCCTTCCTACATAATAATGTACCAGGCATCTATGATAAATGCATAAATGACAAAAACATTATTTTTCAGCACAACTGTTTTTTTTTTTTTTTTTTAATATGCTTGAGAATTTAGGCAGGCTAGTTATTGTGCGGTGAAATAAATGGGCCGAACCATGCTGGCTGTACAAAACTAGAGGAACACGGGGAACAGCCTGTATACTCCTGCATCAGGAAACCCATTCTGAATTAGCTTTTTTCATGCTTGTAACCATAATGGGTCATTTTATAAGTTATGCACCACGCTGGTCTCAAAGATCATCAGGATGCAATGCCTGCGTAACTGTTGATTGGATAATTTCAGTAATAGTGCACCTGGAGTGTGCTATTGCTTGCGTAACAGTCTTTGACAGGATTTTGAAGTATGTGTGTATGGAGAGGAGGAAATTAAATGAAAGAAAAAAAGGCTAAAAAAAAAAAAAAACAATGCCTCAACAGTTTTAGATTTTGCTCTGGGCACTGCCCGCTCTCATCACCGAAAATACTCTGTTTATCATACTTCAGCACAGCCTTCCCCAGATGATGTAATTTGTCTGAATGGACTACTGGAAGACATCCATCGAGACCAGTTTATCCATCTCATGTCCGATGATAAAAGAAGGCACGACTGTGACCGGCAGATGTTAGAGTTATCTGGAAACACTGAAACGGGGGCCTCCAAGCCCATAAAAGAGCGCTGCGAGCGGGGTTATGAGTCAAACTATGCAGTATCTCTCCTGTTTATTGTTTGCGCTGCTTTAATAAGGAACCCTAAGGCCCTGCTGCCTGGAGTAAAGGAGGGGTCGTCTGTTTCGGCGGGGTTTTTGCATTGCCAGGAATTGCCAAATTAGAGGCTGCACAAGAGGTGCCAGGGCTCATTTTAGAGCTTAGCACCTCTGCACCAATTTTAGGGCAGGACGGTGCCATATGTGAGGGCACTGTTGCCATGGCGATGGCGGAGGGGAGCAGGGCTGGAGGAACTCTTAGTACTCTCTGTGCTATGCAAGCCCCTTCATCAGTCAGGCATTTATACTGCATCTTTATAACATAGTGGCCATCTATCAGAGAGAGCAAGAAGGGAGAGACAGAGAGAGACAGAGAGAGAAAGAGAGAGAGGGGGAGAGACAGAGTTAGAGAGAGAGGGAGAGAGAGAGAGAGAGAGAGAGAGCAAGTGAGAGACTTCTGACTTTTGAAAGCCCTTGATTCAGTTAAAATCAAAAAGAATGGGAGAGGCACAGGGAGTGGGGGACTGTATGAATCAACGTTCGTTTACCATGGTAATTTTATTTACAATGGTACAACGCTCTTCTTTTACAGTCTCAGATATGGTTAGACAGAACCATACCAGGGTGGGCTGCTGCTTTTTGAGAGCCAGGGCCTTAGTTTCAGCTTTGCTGTCCTGATGGAGGATGTATCCACAACCATACAAATGGGCTACTTTTACTAATCTAACTTACTACTTTGTCAGCTACTGTGCCTTTTTCCCATGCATATCTCCCTGCATGCAAATGGCTGTCAAGTAGTCCCCCTGACCAACTCTGACCAATGATGCAGTACAGGTTTAAGTTCTTAATTATTTAAGAACTTAATTATTAACATAAAAAGATTTAAAGATTTAATTATGTCAATTAATATCAAAGGTTGGAAAAAAAGTATTTTTTCCCTGACTGGTTCTTTCCAATCCGAACCACCTATTTTTCATTTCTGTTTTTTGTGCTTTATAAAATATTCAGTGTTTTATTTAGTGAAGTGAAGAACTGTAACCAGGAAAGAATTTATGCAGAGGACACCATTACATATGCTGAGGGTAAGGGTGTTGGAGAGTTAAAAATGTGACTTTTCCCCACTTTTATGAATTACAAGATCCTCTCTTTCTGATTGAATGGTTCCTTGAAGAGCTATAATATCAAGCAAAAATCAGCACAACTAATTTTTCTGTCCACATTAAACAGCAATTAGTATGCACTATTAGTATGTTACAGAATCAAAATAATTGGATTGACTTGTACCAAACAGGATGAATAATTATTCCATGCACCATAATCAGGTAGCTAGGTAACATCATCATAGCTGACGTCTGCTGACACTACTGTCAAATATTGTAGTATCCACAAAAACACTTCAAGTATACCCCACGGCAAGCTATAACATTTCATTCTTCTCAAGGTGGGATCAACAAAATACATTAGCTAACATTAGCTGTTATCCCGGTTTTGATGAAAATCATGCTCACAAGAAACAACTGCATATTTGACAACAAGGAAAGTTTTAAGAATTAGAGAGCGAGCTGTTTGGGAGAAGTTGTAGAAGGGGGTGTAGCTGGAAGCAATTTGCTTGGTGATCCAAAGGGCTTTAGAGCAAAGAAGCTGCTTCTGCTGCTAGTTCAACACACATGAACATCTGTTTGCCAAAATTATGAAGGATTTCCCATAGACATTGGCCATGTGCCAGTGGAGGGCTATTTCTTTGTTCACAAGTATACACATTTCTTTCTTAAAACAAAGAAATGTTAAACTGGTAGACAACTTTTAATTCTAATACACTGGAAATTTATTTTGTGTCTATATATTCTACTTATTTCTGGTTTTCCTTTCCATTACTAAATGGGTTCTATTTGCAGGTGCAAGGCAGTTCTTTATTGGTAAACATTTGATTTTTTTTCCAGAGCTTTTTTTTTTTACTTTTATATGCTAATGTAAAATTATGTGTAAGGTCTTTAAGTACCATTCAAAAACTGGGAAAATTGGAACAGCAGTAAAAGGTTTTGATTGGTCAAATTTAACAGCTTTAGAGGTGCTATATGTATATAAGATATAATATCTGTCTATACTTAAAAGGTGAAATCAAAATCATTGATTTTTCATACCTAGTGTTAGCCATATTCATGGTATTCTAATTTTAGTAGTGGGATGAGTTGCCTGCTGTTTCTTTTTATTTATATATTGTTATATTTCCTTAAATCCAGTTCAAACGTACGCAATCCACAATTGCTAGAGAATGCCATAGATATTTGAATGACAAGAAAGTGGGCCTCCATGAAGCAGTTACTTCTGGTCAGGAGGCAGACAAAGTGTTACTAGAAAAGGTTAAAGCTTTGATGGCTTTCCTCCGATGCATTTTGGAGATGATTAGTGTGAGCTTAATGAAACTACTGCCCTGTGGGTAATATTCAACACCAGCGGTGAGTTCTCACACTCAGGAAATCACCGTTACATCAGGAAACCTTTCCATTTTATGTCCTGAGATTCTTCATTTACGGAAAGCGGTCTGTCTTCTAATGACGAGGCAGCGAGAATCTCATGTTTGCCCACATTTGTTTGCGGTTTACCCATTTTTATTCTATTCTGTCTATAATAAAAAGTCCATTAAACGAGATACATTCCCAACCAAGCAGGCAAATTTAGACGCTTTGCTATTGAAGGCAGGGACATTTGATGTTAGAACAAATATAATTTCCAAATAAATAAATAAATAAAGATAGCACGGTTAGATCCTGGAGACAACAGAGAGTGGAGAGTGGTAGTGAGGCTGGAGTGAGTGTAATACATTTTACATCAGGATGTAGTCAATTTGTCACCAGCAGAATGATATTGCATTCGATTCTGTAGATAGCTCGCGCAAATGCATGCGAGTGTTTCCTCCTCATCAGTCTCCTTTATATTTTTAGACAGTCTTTATGTGAGTACAATGGCTTCAATATCAAACATTTTAAATGATGCTTGAAATATCAGTCACTTGACTTTGATGTCACAGGCAATTAAATCCAACCCTTCCTTTCCCCGTTAATAACAGCAATCTCGCCAAGTCTAGTGCCTAATTAATATGTGCTATTTGTCACTTTGCCGTGACACATGTATATCAAAGAGGAAAAAAAAAGCTGGGTGGGGGCTGGGGGGCACGGTCTTTTATTGGGTAGTATACAGGTGCAGCCTCCCTCTTTTGTCCCCACAGCTAAAAACCTGTCCCTGTGTCTGGTTTGACCATTAGGAGAGGCCTTCAGCTTGGGACCGTGTGGACATAGCAAGAGTGTCACTGACCTTGTTCTGTGCTTCCTAGCTGTCTCAGTTGTGGCTATATTTAAGGTGTTAAAAACTAAAACAAAATCTAACACAAATCTAACAGCTTACATCAAGGCCGGACACGCAGGGACTCACAAAAGTGAAAGACTCGGTGTTTGGACACATTGTAGTAAGCAGTCATCCGTTTGGTCATCTGAGTCAATCTTTCACCCTACTGTGTCTTGTTCAGAAGAAGATTTGACGCTGAATATGAGGAGAAAAACTCTCCGGTGACTCAGTTTCTTTTACCAAAGCCAAAGAGATAGGGTTTGTTAGCTTGTTGTCATAGAATGAGCCAAAACATTATTACCCCCATCGGGCGATAATTGAGAGAGATCCACTACTAGTCTGTGGAAAGCTCTCAGAGTAAGTATGTCATTAGAGCATTTGATTTGTGGTGTAAACATTTATGAAGCAAATGATAATGTCAGGGGTTCAAATGCCATCAGCATGGAAAATGTAACATGACTGCCTGGTACCTTATTTTTTATTATTTTTTTATTTTTTGATGTGGACACGTGTTTGTACATGGAGTAATCCAGGACAAACGTGATCGTTTAACAGGAGTAAATAAATAAATAAATAATTATCACATTGGCATTTACAGGTCCTAGAAGGATGGACAATTATTGTAATGCATCGTTAACGATAGAGGTTTCACCGGTGTCTAAAAGCAGTGTGACTGCAGCCTGAAGTGAGATTTTAGCATTGCCGCAATTAGAGGCCTTGGCAATTTCAGCGCGGGCTCAGCGGGAGGTAGCACGGTGTAGTCGGACATAGACACGGAATCCGGGCCTGTAGAGGAGGCTTGTGGGTTCTTTCAGCTCCTTACTGCTTAGCAAAACAAAGAGGAAAGAAAAAAAAAAAATCAGATTATACGTGGACGTGTTCCACTCAGATATCTGGCGGAGGTGGCGGCTGAATTTCAATAACCGATGACATTGCGCGCATTCGTAATGAGAGGGCGCGCGCACTCTCGGAGTTCTCTGCATTAACACGTTGAGACCAGATAACCTTCTACCTTTGGCTAATATATTAACTTCAGGATCCCACCCACCCACCCCCCCCGTTTGTGCTGGAGACAGACAGCCACATCAAAAAAGCTGCCAGACTCACACATCTGTGTGGAAAATGAATTGTCTCACCGAGCCCTCCGACTCAAGGATTCACTTGTAAAGAATGCGGTTTTTATTGGATGAACAGACTAATGTACCATGCAATGTAGTAGCAGTAGCATTTTATGCAACATTGAAAGAGCCAATTAATTTGCATAATTCAGCGAGTGGTTGCCATGACTTTAAGGTGGGCCAGGCAGCTCAGCAGCCGCGTCTGCCCCACGCATTCTGATAAATTAATCATTCCTGCCGCACAATTAATTACACTTATGACAAACTGAACCTTCTGCCCACCCACGGGTCCTGAAATTTTACAGCCGGGGTCTGATATTAATGCTTTCTAAAACCCGATGATTTACAGCGACGAGTACCTTAACAGGGGCGGACGCCTAAGGCTGAATAAAATTAATATTTTGTTTTCCATCTGGAGGCATCAGTTAAATTAATGAGGGAAGGAGGCCCACGGTAAGGCAGAACAGGGATCAATCTGCGCCTTTTAAATAGTGCTACTGTTTGCTCGAGGTAAGGCAGTGTCGCGCCTCTGAAGCTTGGCTGCTCTGCCAGGGATCGCTACTGTAAGCGAGTAATAACGTTTACATGCCTACACAATGTTGCGTTGTGGTGTACACCTCCACCCAGCTAATTACTGTTCAATTGCAATGCCAGCCTTTTTTTTTTTCCTTGTCTCCGACACTAAGTGAATCGCATTAGCAAGAGCGTCGTGCACTGGTAATAAATGCTGTCAGCTTTGCTGGCAGTGAGGAAATTTTGTTTCGCGAGGGGCGCGAATTGTTTTGAACATCTGGGCTTTACGAGCCTGGCATCAAATGGAATAAAAATTGAAGGCGCTCTGAAAAGGAGCCAATAACACAGGAAGAGGGGCCGGTTAATCAAGACGCCACACCCAGAGAATGACCTTTAATGGTCTACAGGCTGAAACGCACTGAGCACTCACGGAGACACAGACGAGAGACACACAGATGTAAGCTGGTGAGAATATTTCAGTTGCTCGTGATGCAAAAATTAGATTGGAGGAACAGCGCAGGAAAAGACCTAAACGTCACAGCGCTCCAGAGGAATGCAACCCAGCAGACAATTCTGACTTCTCTGGATCTGAGTAGCCAACAGAACATTGCCGGGAAAAGTGCAAAGGAGGATGGATTTTGTAAATATGTTGTCTAGGAAAACAAAGAAAACCAATCTGACAAATCGTACTAGTACTTTTCATTACATGCTCTTATTTGCCCCCTCTCCACAATGGATGCCCAAAATCATTTTTGGTCACTGACAAAAGTGCATTTTTTTTCATATTGCATTAGCAACATTGTTGTATTACACAGAATGCTTAAATAAGTAAATAGGTAAATATTTTTACATGTTTTCTAGACAGATCAGACTCTAGTCCTTTTGTGCTGCAAAAAAGCATCTCACTGCACATGCTCCATGTTTTCCACTCTGGGAGAAGAAGAAGAAGAAGAAGAAGAGAAATGGAGATGGTTGCATGCGAGCACCGGCTCTTTCATATTCATTTGTGGCTCTGGTGCATCCTAATGTTGCGTTTTAGTCACTCATTTACTGAGGCCTGGGAGAGAGACAGCACAGCCGGGCGGGGCAGCTGGGGCTGGGGTGGGGGTGTGTGATGAGGCCCTCCCGCGGCTCCATCACTGGCCAATCATGTGCCCCCCCCCCCCCCCCCCCCCCCAAGTCACCCACTATCTCTGCTGCCTCACAGGGCAGCCCAGAGAAGGTAGTCCTCGTCTCTTTGAAGTATCACTTCAATTACGGGCTTTGACCCCGGGGGTCAGCCCTTGATTATTTACACAAAGCCAGTGTAATTCTGCTGGAAAGCCTGGCTTTGGCCATGATTACAAAGCTCAAGCCAACTCTAGTGGAGTGAATTTCAGATGAGTCCTTCTATGATGTTGACCTGCGTTTGATAGGGTTAGACAGGGTTTGAAAAGATTTACTTATTTGTCTGCTTTCTTCCACCCGCGTGCACACAGACACACACACACACGCACTCTGCTTAAATAAAAGGATTACTTAAGCAGAATGCAATGGTGTGTTGGTGGTGTGTATGTGTGTGGGGGGTTGCTTTGACATGCTATGCCATAGAGATGGTATGTTACCATTATGTTCTCAAAAATATAATGATCAAAATCTGAAATGGTAGTTTATATGAACAAACTTTGACAAAATGGCGTGATTTGAAAATGGATATGGGCAGGCTTGAACTGTGTGTGTGTGTGTGTGTGTGAAAGGGAGGGAGCTTTCCACACAAGACAACCTCCTGACAGTACTGATAGATGTATTAAGTGATATGAGTGCTTGTATTAATCTCTAAACAGTGGTTTACCGTTCCAATATTGTTTACAGATATCATAAAAGCTTGTCTCTCTTTGTGTTCTTTCTACTTGGCTGGCTGGATATATTCACAGCACTTTAAAATTGATCTAGTCAAATGGCATTGAATAATAGATTGTGGCGTTGACCAGGAGATGTTTACTTACCCTTTTAAAGCAATTTTACATCTCAGCCCAGCTGGGGTTCCCCACTGCCTCTTTTTATTTTTTTATGAAGTGAAGTTGAAACAAAGCCGAGAATGGAAATCGGAGCTATTTAAAAAAATAAAACACTTCTCTCCTGTTTGTACATTCCGAGTCAGATCACCCACATCAACTCAAGCATGAGGCAAATGAAAAATATGACTGTTCATAATCTGAACGAGGCCTGCATACGGCAAGGCCATAAAAGTTGCAACTGCCAGCTCAGGTGGAAAAAATGTTGGAGTAAAAAATGTATTCAATAAATAGAAAAGCCAGCATGGGGCTGCAAAGTGTGCATGAGACACTGGTTTGGAGATTGGAGTAATGGAACGGGAGGTAGATGGAGCATGAGTGTACATTAAACAGCAGTGTTCGTCGTTTGTGGCGTAAAGCAGTCCTCTGGGAATATAACTCTTAACTATCTTCATATTCTTTCAATTTAAGGGAACTGCCTCTTCTGTCATCATTTTTATTTTGTTTAGATGAGGAGACGTGAATATTTTAATCGCGTGGAGGCACGGCGCCGTTCGCCCATTCCTCACATTTTTACGCTGGAAAATGTACTGTGGCAACAACGTCAGTTGCTGTGAGAAATTTGCAATCCTCCTGTTTTGCCATTAGAAGAAAACAGACATTATTTCATTAACCATTATTCATTTTATATATCCTAGTGTTATCAGGTTTTGGGTTATTCCAAAGTACAATGCTTTGAAATGGAAGAAAAATGAGCTGGTTTGAATGTTTAGATGCAAAGCTGTCTTGTGACAGTTACCTTAGCTAATGACTTTTGCTGAATCTTTTAGATGGCCTGTTTGACAATATGGGGTGTCACTGAGATAAAATACCATGTTTTGAGCTTGCAGCAGTGCAGCATAGTGGTAAGGAACAGGCTTATAACTGAAAGGTTGTTGGTTCGATTCTCCCCTAGGGCACTGCTACTGTACCCTTGGGCAAGGTATTCAACCCAGAATATCCAACAGAATGTTGGAGCCTTGATTTGTAAAATGACGAATGTGTTAGCTGGTTTTAAGTTAGAATGCCACTTTAGTGAAAATGCAAATTGTTGTGAAAAGTAATCAATGAAAATGAGTCTTTCCATGGACTGTTAAACATTGGTGGCAAAGCAGATTGCAAAATGGTTGAAGGTGAAGCCCCCCTACTGTCAAAAGAAGTTATGGTTACCTCACTGAAGTGTGCAATAATGGTGAATTATGGAAACTGATGCTTTTCATGGACTGAAATGTTCACAGTGAATAGTCAGCATTCACTAGTGACAATAGTGGCTGCTAATATCCAAATGACATTCAGAAAGCCCTTGTAAAATTAGAAATTACATTGTGTTTACTGGGCGAGATTATTAAACACCAAGGTGAAAGGTAACCATGAAATAGGTACCCTTGTAGCATACATGGCCCCAATTAAAATGGAGAGACTCAGAAATTAACATTAGTCAAATAATTATTTTGCATTTGAGTTAGTTAAGAACATTAGCTGTGCCATGGCATTGTAGACCACACAGCACACTGACATTCAAATGATTAATGTGAGTCATATGACTTTTCAATTCAATGCTCAATTGATAAAACTGCATAAAGACTTGCACATTTAAATTGGTTATTGTTCCATATTCAAAGAATTTAGTCAATGGCATCTCTTAATTAAATGCGAAAAAAAAAAAAAAAAACATTGTCACATGTCAAATTGTTTCATTTGAAACTTCAAGAATTCAACATTCAAGAATCAACCCTCTGCCATCTCAGATGGATGTAATTCTTACAAGCAGAGTTTATAATGAATAAACAAATGAAATGAAGTTGTTTTTCCTAGATATGCTTTAGTCAAAATAAATTTCTGAAAAGTACATAGGGTTTCACTCCCTGCGCCGAACATTTATGATCTAAGTACCCAAGCAATTTGACATAATCATCTGCAGTATTGCCATTTTGATAAATTTCCTTCTGGCTGCTGAAAAAAAAAATATTGGCGTTCGGTAAGATTTCCAAACCCAGTCGGTATACCATTATGAATGGAAAATTAGGATTCACCATGTCACCGTGTATCACCAGTTTATGCTCTTCGGAGAATAGGCACTACTCCAGTGATGTCATCCAAGTAACTTGGTGACCTGATATATCACAGGGTGGCTGAGAGCAGCTCCTGCCATCCCTGTACCCATCCCTATATCCCTGGTAGGGCAAAATTTGTTTGATCCATCACTGTTGGCCCCCAGTCATTGTCAGCTTATGAAATGGCAGGGATCAAACCCAGGCTGTAGAACTTATTTCCATAGGAACTGTGTAAGGAATATCCACAACTGGCGACAATGAAGCCTAATCCATTGATGTGAACCCACAGCCCTCTAGCACGTAAGAATGCACTCAAAACAAATGGTACCAGAGTAAGGTTTAAGCCTGGTTAAAAATAACCATGTCACACAATTGGATTGCCACACCTTTTTGGTATTAATGATATTCCTGTTGACATGAAGGGACACTTCACCAGAAGGACTCGTGACTGCATCACGAGCAAGCACCGCAATCTGCTTGGGTGATTCTGTCATAAGTGTAGTCATAGAGACCACAATCTTGATTTTAATTTCAGAGTGACTAGGGCTAATATCTGGATTTATGATCCACTGTCTCAAGTTGTGAAGAAGTCTCATTGAATCAAGTGAAAAGGCAATTTCATAATGGGCTTGAAAAGATTGAAAAGCCAGGCTCGCTTTTCTTCCAGCTCTCCTTTCACTTTATGCCTCTGAACATTCAGTGCTCTTGCAATTTGCCCTACATAGAAAAAAAATCCATTTCAAACATTGCGTTTAAATAAGGATCACCCACCTGCACTTGACTTCATTTTTACGGAACTAAATTGCATTTAATGTAATGGCATTACCTTTCTGCACCTCACATGAAAATTTAAATTGGAACAATATTAGACAGATGACCCCTAATATCTCTTTTATTTTCAAATTCATATATATATATATATATATATGAACCTGGGTGACCACAGGAGTGCTGCAGGTGGTAGGGGGGACTCTGTTATTAATTATTTTTAATAAACCATTATTAGCACTTCTTCATAGATAGTGTCTCTCCTTTTGTTAAGAATCCTTCCTTTCTTGTCCCTCTCTAAAGGGGACCTGATTTTCATGAGTATTCTTGAGTTTGATATTCAATCCATAACTAATCAACATTAAGACCATTAGTGATGCACTGTGAAGGAGAGCCTTTACCTGTCCCCCAAAACTGTATTGTCCCAATGTGATAATTATTGCAAAGTTAGATGTTTAAGCCATCTAAAACAGGCAGATGCTATTTTATCAATGTCATTCTAAACACAAGTGGCTGGTTCACGTACACAAACAGTGACAATTACACATTAAACAATTAAACCTTAACAAGCTACACCTGCCCTAATTAGATGCAGAGCAAATACAGGTATGTGGCTGCTGTTAAGAGCACACTTTTGAGAGTGGTTCAGTTTGTTGTTGTGATGATTTTGCTCTGGCTGGTTACCTTGTTTTATGTTTTTTTTTTTTTTAATTAATTATTTGGCTTTTTTTGGTAAGTTTGGTTTTTTTGAGAGGCATTGCCCAGCTTGTCCACACCCACATTTGCCATTCGCCCACTCAATGACCAATTGACTGGCTTCCTAAAATAATAGCAGTACGTTCATTTTACCAATAGATGAAAGACTATGCATTAATAAGGGTAGGCGCAGATTAGTAGTCTATGGCTCTGAATTACTCATGTGCTCCTCAACATTAACATTTTGATTAAAAAATATATGTTTTATAACGGGTCATTGTGCAAAACATGCTTTCTTCACACATACCGCACTGATGAGCCAGAACTTTGGAGACAAGGCATCAGATAGGATTTTTGGAATTTGAAGTGAAGACTGTTAGACTATTAGAAATTTACTGTAGAAATTACTGTAGGGAATATGTATATAGTTTATTGTGTATCCACAAAAAATCTTTAAGCACATAAAAGAGCCAAATTAGGAATTGCTATTCAGCATTCCTAAATTCTTTTGGGTAACTTCTGAAGACAATGTGAACTCTCAGTCCGTGTGTCCATTTAAGTCTGTATTTTAGCTAGCTGTACCTGCATTTGAACTCAACTACCTAAGCAAGTGATGCTGCTGATTTTGAAACCTGCTTGATAATGTTGCATCTTGACATTTGTGAACCTGCCATACAATGCAGCCCTCTAATCAAATGTAATGGAATATATACAGCCTTGTAGCCGCAGTTGTGTATATACTTATTGGTTGTACACTTGGAAATATAAGAAGTGGTATAGGAGGTACACATTGTCATTTGTTATAAACTCCTCTTATGTCAATTGTGCGAAGTGTGATGACATAAGATGTGAGAAGATGTCATAAGTTTTATGTGTGGTTGTCTTACATGCTTTATGGTGCAGTCGGGATGTGTCATTTAATCTGTGTTGTAACAAATATAAACAGCTATGTCACACATTATAAAGCTCTGTTGCAGCTGCTATGTAGTGTATATGTTTATGCAGTGAATATGAACGTTTTATGAATGCTCCATGTAGACAGAGGTAAAGTAAATTGTTACCCAGTTTTTGGTGAATCACATGTTTGATAGCTACAGCTTTGATTTCTATATTGGTCAGGTCATATCTTTAATAACACAACGATCTCTACTGCAATGCTTTTCAATCAGAGCTGACACATCTTTGGATTTTTATTCATTTCTGAGCGTATTCATTACCCCTTCCACCGCTGATTTTAGAGAGGAAATCGATTTGAATGTGCAAGTACTGTATCAGTCAAGGCGGAAAATACTATCTTTCTCTGTCAACCTCCCATTTACAGTGGAATAAAGGAACCTCCCTCCCCAGTGCTTTCCATCTTATTATTCCATGTAGAGATGGTTCAGTGGGAGATGAACTTTCTTTCACACTGTGTGTTTTGTGGAGGAAAAAATCTTACAATACTGTTATGATGGATGGTAATTTTTCCCAAGGAAGCACAGCAAAATGATTACATGTCTGGCAACTCCTTGGCTTAAATAATGCAGAGCATTTTACAGTTTTTAATGTTTTACAGGTAAATGATATAAACACTTTGAATGATCACTTGCATTTCATTTCTGACAATAGCTGGCTGCTCTGTATTTACTCTGTCTCACAACCCAAGCAAATATAAACTTGTCTTTATTTTTAATTTTATGCTGATCGGCTTTTGCCTGTTAGACATTACAGCATTGATCGAAATGAGAGTGAATATTGATGTAGTCAAACTGTAATGAACATCTTACTGTAATACTTGGTTGTTATTGTTGTTGTATGATTTGAGTAGAATTATGAACAGTAGAACCTTGTAAATCTGTCAAATCCTTTGTCCCCTCAATCTGCAATCTTATAATATCATTCCATTTGTCTCTTGGGAAAAAGCAATCACTGCAAAAGTTTACATGGCAAATATGACTCCATAGCCTCCTGAGTAAAACAGAATCATTTATGGCATTTGTGCACACATAATAACGGATTGTCGTTAAATACAGAGCTCATTACAATAGTGTACGACCAATGTTAACGCATACAATGCATATCCTTAAGCACGGGAAGCCATGGAGCAGAGACTTCCTTTAGGTTTCTGCAGCCAGCCTTTTGCACTTGGCTATTAAACACAATGAATATGTCCTTTGTTATTAACATCTGTTCATCAGGGATCGGGCCTCAGCTAATCACCCTTCACACCTTCTGTTTCTGCAGGGGAGGGGAGGCAATCAAGGGCATCATTTGGCAGCTGGCTGGGGCCACTAATGTGTTTCCCCTTCCTTTTTTTTCCCTTTCTACCTCTCTCCTCTGTTCTTCTCTCCTTTCACCTTTCTTTTCCCTCACTCTCTCTGGCTCCCTCATAAAGCCGGACTCCTTTTGAGACCTCGTCTCTTGCGGGTTTTGTTTGACTCGCACCGCGATAAACATTTTTGGATATGTCATGTTTTTATCCTTTTTTATGTCAGTCACTGTCCTCTGACACACTGTATGTATGTCTATGTCTTTTTGAAATGGAAACTGTATAGCATTTCCTCTATGCAAAGTTATTACTGTTTATATGCAAGTGAAAATTTTGACTCAACACATTCAGAGGTATATTTCTGTGTATTCAAATTATCCAATGGTCACAGTCAATTGACCAAATGAATGGAATCTCATGGACTATGGAAGAATATGCATAAGGATAAGTTCAGCATATTTTCAGTAATATTTCATGGATGCTGCGCACATCAACATGCAATTCTTTAGCTGGCATCACCGTTCCCTTCTGTATTAGGTGTAAACCTAAGGAATGTCCATGACTTTTTAAATCAGAGACAGTATCCATGCCCTGAGAAGATTTAGTGTCAGTATAAGATGACAAAAAGGAATTGGTTCAACGTAGAGGTAATCAAACCGCTGAGATTTTAACTGATTTGGTCAAACCAAATATGTATTCTAATATTCTAAATAATAAATTCTAATCATGTAATTGTTATTCATCTCTTTTGACTTGCATGTATGTTCTTGTGTGGGTGTGTGTGCACATACTTGTGAGTGTGTGCAAGTGTGTGTGTGGGTGTGCATGTGTATTAACTTGGGTAGATGCTTATGTGTGTGAGTGTGTGTGTGTGTGTGTGTGTGTGTGTGTGTGGGTGTATGTTTATGCACGTGTGTGTGTGTGCCTGCACTCTTTCCAGCCATATGATATGTATTTTCTCATCAGCTCATGCCAGCGACTGCAGCACTCGCTGGTCCAGAATTTATTCTTTGTCAGCTCCGAGTTCCCAAACACATTGCGTCTCCTTCTGTCACCCATAGGAAGAAGCTCCCCAGCATCTGCGTTCAGGATCTTTATGTCTAAATCAGCACTCTTCCTCCTGACAGGGGAAAAAAAGGAGAGGGGCCACTTTGAGTGAGTGCGGAGAGAGCAGGAGAGAGAGTGAAGCCTGTTCTTTCTCTATTGTGAAAGGCCATTTCAACACGTTGCCCTGTCATGTGTGGGGATGGAAGGGGAAATTTTTTTGAAAGTACGCCTGTCAAGCTCTTTGAAAAAGATACGCGCAGAGAAATGTCAGTTTACTCTCGGAGTGCTGTTTAAGACAATGTGTACCAGGGGGTTTTGACAGGGCTAATTACTGTCATTCGCATCAAAGTCTAAGCAATTCCTATCTGTTAGAATGACAGTTTTTTTTGGTGGGTTTTTTATTACATTTTTTTTGATAATGAGTTCTGCTGTCTCTTTGTCTCTGCATGCTGTTGGCTGGATTTTAATGGAAGGAAGAGGCACGTTGTTGACCCCAAATATAACCGCATGCAGACAACAAAAGCCCTTTGCCATATGGTGCATGGTCTGTACTGTGAGTACAGGGTTGGACTCTTGCCTGGTTGTTGGGGGGTAAGCGCTGATGATGTTCCTCTGCTTAGTACACTGACGAGGGGTGTGCAAAAAAGGACATGTGCCCGGGTCCATTTTGTGAAGGGTTTTTTTTTTTTTTAATTTTTTTTACAACTTTGCTTTGGATGGCTTTAATTGTGATGCTGCACCAGTGTCACACTTATGGATTCCACAGGAGCTGTGAAGGTGGAGGAAGTGCCTCCTCCTTCCAAATCAATTTTTTTCTCTCTTCTTTTGCACGTCTAATTGACCACGAGGCACGAGTGGGACATGGGGCCAGTGTAAAACAAGTGGGCCTACCACTGCAATTACCCCGCGCACCTCTGATGAAATATCTATCACACCCAGTAAAGCAAGCCCACCCCCGGCTGCGATCTTGATACTTCTAATTAAAGTGTTTTGCAGGATAGGAGGATCATTAATGAGGCATCGGGTCTTCAAGGTCATTTCCGCTTTCCCCTGTTTTTTTTTTTTTTTTTTGTTTGTTCCTTCTAATCGAAAAATGTTGACTCAGGCTGTCTCCATCTGTTTACCCAAGGGCAGCATGGCCACATACAGATTTGACTTTTCAATCCCAGATCTGCTTTTTCAAGCAATGTGAGAGAAGAATAGTGCAAAATGGCGAAATATGCTTTATGAAAGGTGTCACTGCATCACTGCAATTTTACTCAAAGTTCATCAAACATATACAACAGTTTTGTATTTGAAAGAAAATAACAATTACAACAATTCCTATACTAACTATATTCCTATACTAACTAACTATAATGTATCAATAAAGCCACACATATTTGGTGACAAAGATACTGTAACTGCATGTATGGTGTCCAGAAAAACAGAAGCCCTGGACAAAGCTCAAGGCAATGTGATAGGGGTCTAGGTGGTAATACATGCCTTCTCTGTTCTCTCCTTGCTCTTTGTGCATAGATTTGAGGAGGTGGTGGTCTGGGGATTCCTTGGGTCTGAAATGGCATCCCTCTCCATGCTGTTGCTCTGATGGATACCCTCTAAAAGATGGCCGAGATGCATTGCTGGAAGAAGGGCTGGCATAACGCCTGAATTGGGATGTAGGGAGAGGTACTGGTGTAACTCCTGTATTAGGATGTAGGAGGATGGACTGGTATAACTCCTGTATTAGGAGGCTGGGGGAGGAGCTTGTGTAACTCCTGTGTTGGGATGTAGAGAGAACGGCTGGTGTAACTCCTGATTTGGGATTTTGTGAAAAGGGTTGGTGTAACTTCTGTATTGGGAATTGGAAGGAGCTGCTGTTGAATTTGTTTTAGAATGTTGAAGGGAGAGCTTATGTGCTCCCCCTCTTAGAATATTGGGGTTAGAGCTGATACCGTTCCTCTGTTGGGATGTTGCCTTCACAGTGGGTGTGCTCCCTCTGTTAAGATATTGGCTGGACAGTGAATCTGCTCCCTTTGTTAGGACGTTCACAATAGTGTTTTGGGAGTTTTGATGTCTAGGCTGTCCTCTCGCATTTCTCTTTGACCCAGGCACAGGTCTCCTGGGTACACAGCATTTGGTCTGAAGCCCCCATGAAGCCAAGCTCCAGAAGTGAAACATACTTCCTTTCTGTTTACCAGACAAGTGATGCTGTTACCATCTTCCCTGAGTTAGGAGAAATGTTAGGCTGCTTTCCACTTTCACCCTACCATCTGAGACGTACACCAAGAACACATTAGAAGAGATCAAGTGCTTTCTTCATTTCAAATGATTTGATTTTCTTCTTGCATACACTGTAAGCAATCAGCCAAATATATCATATTGGCTGTAGCCTAACGTTTGAAATGTTAGTGTTCATACGAGACCAGGCAACTGTGCGTAATGTGTGTCTGCATATACTTCAGCTTTTGGGTATGCGTGATGGTTAATATTTATGAAACCTGTACTATCTCAGGATTTTTATTTTCAAAGACCATAGCAAAATAACCCTGCATTGTTCAGTTCCTCGGTGTGCCTGCTTCTGCTGGCAGAAGTAGCATTTTTCAGAAAGCAATCATATGTCTGATATTAGTGAACAATGCCAATTTTTGTCACAGCTCACAAAGTCCACATTTTACCTCCTCTTGCACAGACCATAAATTTTATTGTTTAAAAATCACGCTGCCTATCCTTAATTGACTTCATTTCTTTCCCATTGACCTAACTGCCCATGGTAACTGTCATATAGCCTTCTCCTTCCTCCCCAGCCCTACAGCATATGAATTCACTACCCATGGCCTGTAGAAGAATGCTTTTCATTTTCATTGTGCTCCGCACTTCCATTTCAATCTTAATGGACACTCCTGTGTAATAACTAGGAGCCTATTTTCATTGCGGCAGATATTTGTCTGCCAAAAATAAAGGACAATACATTCATATATGAATAGGGCATTTAGATCACCTCAGTGTCATTTTCTTTTTCATATTCAAGAAATAGCGTGTTGTGTATTTCTCTTTAAAAACCAGTACGACGCAAACAGATACCCTGACACACACACACACACACATACACACAAACAGATAGCTTGGGTGAAGCTCAGGCCAAGTGTCATAAAGTAAAAGCAGTGTTTGTTTGAGTGAAAATAAGATCGTGTTGTATATGACATAGAGGTGATGGTGTTTATCCTGGAGCTCTCACACCAGCCACGAGCCCTTGAGTCACTTTTCAAATACAGGGGGCATCACTGCCCCTATCCTCTCAGTATGTGAAACAGTGAGGGGTCAAACACATTGCCCACCAGCTCCATCCCAACGCCATTAAGGAGCTAAAGGTGCCATTAGACACCCGAAGTGTGGTGCAAGGCTCCGGGTGCGAGTCGTCCAGCGGGCCATCCTGCAGCGCGCACATGCCCAGCGCAGCCTCACTCAGCTAGAGTGTGGAGGCGCGGGGAGAGGAAGAAGACGGGTGACCACACGGCCGGCCCAACCTGCCCAAGCCGCAGGCCCCCTTTCAGACAGCAGGCCAGCTCTCCATCACCTCACATTATAATGACTGGGAGAGGAGTGCTGGCGAAGCTTGGAGCGTCACGCTCAGCCAGGTGTCGGTTGCACATTACCGCCACACACCGCCGGCTCCCGCGAGGCAATCCAGACGAGCACCAACAGCAACAGCAAAAACTGCTTACCCACGAGGCCGAGGGGATTCGCACTTCCTCAGAAATCACCGGGCAGGTGGATGAAAAGGATCTGTTTCAACGCGGTTTGCAAAGTGTCAGACGTGAAGGATGTCTCCACTTTGTCCCGCCCCCAGCAGAGGTATGGTGTGGCGGCATGGAAATACATGTAATGTGCCTTCTGCCTCTATTTCAAGATCCAACCAGCATTTAGGAAATGGTACAAAAGAGGTTTAGCATTTATATACAGGACACACCTACAGGACTCTCAAACCACAATTTTGGGTAAATAACAAAAAACAACAGTTATACATTTTTGATCATTAATTAAACAAAATAAATAATACAGTACAGGGTATAGGCATATAGTTCTTCAGCTTGGAGTCCAAAGAAGGTGTTGCACCTTGTCATTGGCAGAGGTTAATGATAGGTAATGGGTTTTTCATACCTTAGGATAGGATGGATTTGTTGATTGTGTAACTAATTTATAAAAATTCTCATTCTAAATGTTCATTTAGAACTTCAGTAATAATAATAATAATCATAGCAATAATAATAATAATAATAATAATAACCTGACAGTTCCATAAAAGCATTGGAGATTAATGTAATACAACAATGTCATTCTCATCATTGTGGGACCATCCCCTATCTCTGTATTACGTATTATGATAAAGTATTGTTTCAGTTATTTTTCTATTCTGCTTTGGGGTCTGTTGAATACATATCTTGAATTCTTTGGCTGACCTCTGACAATATGATTTGACCTGGAAATGCCAGGTGACTTACTGGCAGACACAGGCTATTTTTAATGAGTCTGTAGCAAACTCAATGGAAGTGAAGAAATTCATTCATCTAATATTCAGATGAAATAAGTCGTACCTGCTTTTGCATGGTATCCATTAGTAGTTAGCAAATGTTGCTGGTTTTATATACATATATCAGTTGAAGTTGAACTCTTTGACAGGCCCATTGAAAAGGACCTGGTCCCCACATGCAGGTCATGCTGTCCACGCCTCAGTGTCCTCTCGTTTTAACTTTTCGTTGGGGGTCAATCTCAAAAACCTGAACAAAGGGAAGTGTGACCCTCGTGGCTTTTGGTGCTGTGTTTTACGCATAGCCCCCCCACCCCACCCCACCCAGCCATCACCTCCACCCATAGCCCCCGCACAATCTGGAGAGGGTTGAGGGGGAAACAATGTATCTAAGTGAAGTCAGCTCAGCAGGTGGAGGATCAAACAGGTCCCAGAACGGGGGGGCACCTTGGGGGGTCGGACAGGGATCACAGGCTTGCAGCGGTGCTGCACTCACTTTGACCCGCAGTTAAAGCAGGCCTGTTCCACACCATTGCTCCTCCCCTGTAAAAACAACACCCCAGCAGCCCCCCATACCCCGACCGCAGCACCCCAGTCACACAAACACTGGCTTTATGAGTTCCCATTTCCAAAAAATAAATGCCCCGACATGTGAGGGAAGCGTGTCGGGGCACATGTGTGTGGGGGGTACGCCCGCAAGGGGTGACAAGGCCGGGTTGTGAGCGACCGGGCCACGCATACGGGTGGCTGCTCGTGTGTGTGCGTGAAGGTGCGCATTTTCTGTGTTTTAATGTTTAACTTTGCTAATGCAGCTGGTTTTGTTTCATTCAGTTTCAATTTCACAGTTTGTTATTCTGCCTCAAAATTCGTGGCACAGACAGTCTTCTAGCCCCGGTCAGAATTTCAAAGCGGTGGTGTACGTCAGAGCGGCAAGCCCCGCCCCTGTCCCTTTCTCGGTGATAAACGAGTCAAACTTGACCCGCCATTTGACCGAGACAGCGGATTGAAAAGGTCTTTTCAGACTGATGGCTGTTTCTTTGTGGAAGCATGTTAAGTGAAAGGCATTTGGTCACAGCGCTTAAGTATCAAAAGAGCATATGGAATGCAAGACATGCTCCCAATGTGCCAAGCAGATTTTCTAATACAAACACCACCACTCTGGCACTCCGTTCAGAGACTCCAACACACCTTGTGACCAGTTTGGTTGCGCACAACTGTGTTGCACTCTTACTGAAGCCAAGCTGTAAATGTATGAAATGAAGGCGCACAAATGCCTCTCAGTCCAGCCATTGTGAAGTTGTTGGTGAAACACCTCAACCTAATGAACAAGTTATCCATTTTGCTGAACTGTAGGATTCTGAAGGGTTTTCTGTAATCCTACAGAACACCATACGTCAGGGCTGTGAACGCTCCTTTTGGGGGAATGATTAGGAACATGATCTGTACATTGGATATAAGTGAACGGGAGATTTATGGTTGGAAGTGAGAGGGTTTCTCTGTGGGCGGTGCGGGTCAAGCAGAGTTCATTCAAAGTTCAACTAGAAGTACAAACCACACATCATGGAGATAAATGTTTGTGAAGTACCAAAAAAAGTAAAAGTATTTCTGACAAACATTTGCCTGTGCTTTTTTAGTTCTGTGTGAGTGAAAGTGATCGTGGGGCTTTGTAAGGCCCACTGGGATGAGGAGGGCTGACCTACTTGGGAAATGAAAAAATTCCCCTGTAGCTCTTATGATACTTTCGGATATTGCATGTTCACCACATTGGCCACCAACAGCAGATTACAGCAGGAAGCTGTTTTTATATAACAAAGAAGGGAATCTCATGACATGGAGCTGGCTTCAAAGTTTCATGGCTTGGTTTGTGTAGGCCTACTTATTTTCTTTTATTCAGAAACATTTGTCTTTCTTATTTTATTTAGTCTTATGTCTTATTCTAGATTTTAACTAAGCTCTGTGAGTGTACATGTGTACTGATTATGTGTGTGCACATCCATCTACTGTTGGTACGGTGGTATGTACATATAGTACCTTTTTGTTTCTGATCACGTAAATACATGCTCCTAATAGTGGCTATTATTTGCAGCTTTTTCTCATTGTCTCTGTCTTTCTGGGTATGTATTTCAGTGTGTCTGTTTATATGTTTTTACATGTGTTAGTGGAGAGTGCATGTCTGTGGTGTATGCGTATGTCTATGTTTGTTCTTAGATGCATATATGTGGGGGTGCATTTCTGTGATCTGTGTTTGGTGTGCGTGTTGAATGTGTGTGTGTGTGTTTATGGATATGGATATTTGTGGATGTGCACACGTGTGTGTTTTTGTGTTTGTGGATGTGCGTGTGTGTGTGTGTGTTTGTAGTGGTGTGTGTGTGTGTGTGTTTGTTCTTAGGTGCCTGTATATGTGTGTGTGTGTGTGTGTGTGTGACTGATGGGAGGCTTGTGCCTGATGACAAACACATCAGAGGAATCAGTGTCTGCCGCCGCCCGAGTTGTCCTGGGGTGATGTTTCTGATTATTCCTAATGATGTAATCAAGGCTCTCAGAGTGCCGCCTAAACCTGCACTGAGCTTACAGTCAGAAAGAGGCCCAGCAGACACCGGCAACAAAACAGGAACTGAAGGCCAAAGCGCCGTTTACCATTCCAAAGTAGTCTTACAATGGGCTTTTTCCTCGAAGACTTTAAACTAAACAAAAAAAAAAAAAGAAATCCAATAAAGAATATCCTGCTTTTCAAAGACACAGAGCAAACACTTTCATCAAAGCTGGCAGACAAAGAAAGATCACAAGGCACAGTGCTGGCCATGATTCTCTGTTTCATCATTTCCAGAAAGGCAAAAAAAGAAGAGGAAAAACAGAGAAACCGAGAAACAAAAAAGAGTGGCTGTGCATTCTGATGATGACACACAATCACTCCATATAAATTAAGCTGGTATTTTTGTGAAAATAGAAATAAAAGAGGGAGAAAAAAGGAGGAAAAATCTGAGCAAGGACATCTGTAGAAGTGCCTTTGATTGTAATTGACAAGAAGCCCATTTTGGGGTCGGGGGTTCGGGGGGGTTGATTGGGGGGCTGATTATACCGTGATTTGATTTGGTGATATGAACTTGAGTTTCTAATGGTGATTTCTCCAGAAGTTGGGGTTGGGGGGTGGTTGTCTATAGAAAGGCACCCGTGAATCCCTTCTGGCAGGTTTGGCCTTTAGCTAGCCGGTGATGATCTCTAGTTCTACAGAGCAGTTACTTTGAAGGGTGCGCAAAGAGCAACATATATGACAGTGAATACTGGGAGGCTCCGGGCCTAATCTTGCTGTGTCGGACTTGCCTCGTGTCCTCGACGGTCATTTATTCCTCATTCTCCCCTTGAAGCTTTGAGGTAGCTCAACTGATTAAAGTACACTTCTCGCGGATGTTGACCCGGAGGGCAGGGGAGCCTTCTGGAGAACACTATGTTACAGGGGGACCTGTTGTTCTAGCCCCTGTTCAGGTAGCTGTTTTCCTTCTTTTAACCACCAAGGATTGAATTATATTCACAATGTATGTGTTATATGTATTGTGAATAGACAAATATATAATTTTGCTCCCTCAAATTATTATTCTGTTCTGTTTTCCAAACAGCATGTGGTATATATAGGCCGCAGTGTAGCATACTGTTTAGGGATGGTAAGATTCACTGATTCGCATCGGTGCACCGGCATAAAAGTTCATGATGCGATTGCCCCGATTGAAAAAGTGTGCACCGGATACAATTTGGGATGAACTGGGGATGCATTGTTTCTAACATCTTTGCATCGGTAAAATCTGATTTATTGATATATGATTATTAGTAGAGGCCCTATGCCTTTATTATTTAGAAATGTGACCCATAATTTGTGACCAATAAATTTATATTTAGATTGATTCCTCCTCTCAAAACTGTTTCTCAAGCGCGCTCTCTCATCTCCACTGCTGTCAGTGGCCAAGTCTCGTGCGAGTTGGAGGCGTGTCCGGGTGAGTCACAGGTTATCATGGAAGAGGAGGAGCTGCAGTACTAGAGAAACAAACATGTGAAGTAAAAATGGCACTTTTTTAGTTAATTTATGATTTGCTGTCTGCTTAAGAAGAACCAAAGAAATAAAATCAATCTATCTGTACCATTGAATTGCATGGCATCATATTCTTTTGCATCGCATCGTATCGTGTTGAATGGGTCGTATCGCATTGTGTTGAATCAAATCGTGTCGAATCGCACCGCATGGCAATAGGGGTGAATCATATTGTATCGCATTAGTAGTTGCTTCATATGTATCTTTAATGTAATCGGATAGTTGGCAATGCATCGAGATGTGTATCACATCGGCCTGTGATGGAGATGCACATCCCCAATACTGGTTAAGTAGCAGAACTTGTAACCGAAAGGTTGCCAATTTGTTTCCCCACTGAGGCACTGCTGCTGTACCCTTGGGCAAGGTACTTAACCCACAATTGTCTCAGTAATTATCCAGCTATATAAATGGATAACGTTGTCAAAAACTGTAACTGATGTAAGTCACTCTGGATAAGAGCATCTGCTAAATGCCAATACTGTAATGCAATATATAAACAAGTATCACAAGACAAGCATTGCTTTGCTTATAACATTGTTTCATGAAACAAAAACCAGTGATAAAATTTCATTCAGTACACATCCTGTGCAAGCCATTTGTGTCAATGTAGTCTGTCCACTGATATGTTTTTGAGATTTTCCATGGTAATGGTAAATGTTATTAAGGTCACAGATTCCATTGAGTTTTGGTTGTGTAGCTTGGTGGTTGTGTACTCCTGTCTGTCAGCTTCATAGGTGCTGTGTCAGCATGTGTATGTGTCTCTGTGTGTTTATAAATCTTTGGTAGTGTAAATGCCAGCATGGGGTCTCCTGAGGCACATCAAAGATCCTGTTTTTTTGCAGAGATAAACCTGTGGAAAGAAAGAGAAGGAGTAGCTGGTCTGAGTGTGTGGTGAGAGTAAAGGCCCTGTGATAGTGCCAGACCTCTGCTTATGCCAGGTGTGCTACTTCTTCCCTGACAGGATGCAAAGCTCACCAAGCGTACAAGGAAAACCTCCAGGAACGGAGGGACGAGGCCGTCAATGGGCGTCTGTTCAATTTTTATCTCAAAGAAAAACACAGAAATAAATGTTAATGCTCCTTACAGAATAAACTTAATTTTTAATGAACTGTGCCTAGTTGGGGCAGCCATATTGCACAGCCCTACTGGAACATATTGGGAGGGAACATTATGTACACATCCACCGCACAGAAAATTAAAACTACGGCATCGCGCATGTTCGTTCCGTTTCATGAATCCAAGAAATGTAGCGGTACTTAATCGCAAGCATATGGCCATTTTAGGACAGTGTACGCGCCCGCGATCTAGCGGCAGAATAAGCAGTCCATAAAAACGTCAAGACCTTGTTAAATATTTATGTAGATGAACGAAATAAAAAATGAACGGTGTGAGCGCACGGTTTAATAATAACGCACCCAGAGCTAAATCGTTTAACATCGCTCTTTTTTTTTTGACTCCAGAAGATTCATCATGGTCGCAAGTTACCTGGAGAAGTGCCTTATTTGTAAGCAATATTACATGCGCAATTTTTAGGAGGAAAGGCAATCATCTCCTGGCATTGCGTGGACAACGAGGTGTACGTGCTCTGAAATCAGTCAGGAGGCAGGGATGATTAGGAGGCCGTTAATCAAGCCCTTCAGATTGCTATCATTAGGCCCTATCTGTTTCCTTCAGCTCACACTGACTGGCCAGAGGCTCATGAATATTTAAGCAGGTGAAATGTATCTAGATCAAGACTCAAGCATTTAGGGTCTGAAAAGCAGAATTAACACACCTCACTGCATTCTTTCTGTAGTAAGATCCCTTTTTTTCTTTGAACGCAGAATGAACAGAAGAACAAAGACTGAAAGGATTTCCAAAAAAGAACACTTGCATCAATGATGGAAACTGATTGAGAATGATAAGAACACATTCCCTATATATATATATATATATATATATACATATATATATATATATATATATATATATATATATATATGGAAAGGAAATATTATGTTAGTGAAAGCAATATTATTTCCATTTGGATACTCACAATGAAAGCAACAATTTATACAAAATTAAATACAAAGATAAAAAGATTGCATTTTATATACAATAATACTATATAATATGTATTTGTGCTCACAGAATGAAAAGCGTAACTCTGCCTACTCACATGCCACCAGCCTGACACTGTTCTACTCTTGCCAAGGGCCTTTGTTCACAGATTCACATTAGTCTGCTGTCCTTTTCGCTTACCTCAGCAGAATGAAAGCTTGAGACAAATGAGTGATGTGGAGCGAGAGAGTGAGTGAGTGCCGGGGCAGTTGGAGACTGACATGCACGCAGACGGTGACACCTGAATGTCACCCTGAGGGTCGAGGTCCTCAGATCCAGGGTGAACTGACACTCTTTTGATGGGGGGGGGGGGGGGGGGGGGTGCTTAACCTCAAACACTATGAATGTCAATCTCTGTAAGGGGTAATGTATAGTCCATAAAATGTTTAGTATTGCAGGTTATGCTGGATAAGCACATGTATCCAATGAATAGGAATAACACACAAATATAAATTTCAAAAAGTGTAATGTTCTTCCACTGACCTAACTGGCATCCCTGATTTCATGCCCAGTGTGGCCCAGTGTGGCCTTTCTGTGCCTATCATTGACCAATCAGGCCTGTTCCTCCATAGCATATGGAACATGACATGACAAAAGCTTGTATGCCTATTACATACCACACTATCATATTCCAGGACAAAGCAAACATATAGTTTCGATGAAAATATCTGCATTTCCATTTGCAATGAAAAATGACTTAATGGCATTCTGATGTTATTGATTTGCAAAGACAGTGAGAATTGTGCGGTGCTCTCCATGATAGGAACAGCATGTTAGATTGTCACCTAGGCGCTTTCCCTCTGGAAGAGTGAAAGATCAGCTTCAGGCCTGACCAGACTGCTGTTCTTGCACGCTCTCTAATGGCCACAGTCGGAACTGAAAGGCACCCAGTGCAGAAGATTTACATCACGCCCAACAACCAGAGAACACATGAAAATAAATGCTTGTTCGGCATTATATGTGTACACATCATTTGAAATAGCATACAGCTGTTATGTATATATGTGGTCATTTGAAGCCATTTGACCATAGATGGCATTCGACAGCAATAACTGTTTTTTTTGTCGAATGCATATTATTACGATTATTACTGTTATTATTGAGGAATGTATTTGAACAGACACGGAGGCTGTGTTCTGACCTGGTAATGCAGTATGCATGAGATTGTTCATACTGTGTACTGCATTGTTCTTTTCAATGTGTAAACCGAAGCAACACAGCGGCTCTCTGATCCCCCCAAACACATGGCTACAGAGAGAAAGAGGAGGGGAAGTCTCACTCAATGGCACAGATCCTGGCTGGATAATCAGCATGTAGCAGCCTGAAGCTGGACCACTGGTGGTCTCCCTGTGCCGATTTCCACAAGATTTCACTGTCCCCTTTTAACGCGTTCCTCCTGAATTTTACACACGCGCCCCTTACGCGTCTGCTCAGTGGCCCTCTTCTAATCAGCGCTAAAGAGCTACAGTGACGTCCCGTTTCGTTTGAAGTCACGTCCCCCTTGCACATGGGAACTCAGACGCTGACTGGAAACGTACAGCCTTTCTCTCTGAAGAGAGAAAGGCTGTACAAGTTCTAAATCTGGGTATTAAAAGGAGAGGAAGAACAGAAAAGTGTGCGCGGGGGTGTTTCTCTACAACCGGAGTTCAGCGTAAGACCGCGCTGCCCCTGCTCGCGGACACTGTAACGTCTGTATTTAGCGTCACGCGCCCCGCGCCCCTGGCTTTGATGTGCGGCGCTTCCCTCCTGCGTCTTTATGCTTGCTGAGCAGCTGAGGCCGCTCCTTTGGCTCTGGGCCTCATTTGGAGGCGCGGGGCGGCAGCTGTCCTCCTCCCTTTGAAGTCGACTCAGTGTCCCGGGCTGTTTTTGTCACAGAAACCGGCCCACAAGAAAAAAAAAAAAAAAAAAAAAAGAACAAGAAAAGAATACCGTATATCTGATTTACATTTGGTTTCCTAACAGGGGAAACGTCGTTTGAAATGCAAGAGAGAATATCAAGGAACGGCCGCATCTTGGCCCTTTTGTGACCACGAGGCCTCTGCCTGGTTGCCTGCGTGATCAAAGTTTTGATTTTACTACTGTATTTTTTATCACTGCGACATGAGTTAAATGAGGTCTGTTTTTGAGATGCTCATTTATAAGGTTCTCTTTCATCTGCATACCGCAGAACACACACACACAGACGCCAGCAAAAAAACTGATAATGTAATTATACTTTCTTTAAATGGAATTTACCAGACTTACCAGACTTATCAATACCTAAGTGTGTTGTTACGTTAGAAATATGAGACCTTTGATAAGCCTGCATGTGATGTTACTGCTCCAGTCATTTCAAAGACATAGCTGCCTCTATTGTACAGTAATGTGTTTTCTCTGTGATGTTTATGCATGTATACTTCCCTGCTATGCACATGTTTGCCAGAGATAGGAACAGACCTATATGTGTCTGAAATACTTCTCATGTAATGCCACCCCCATTCCCTTCCCCGGTGGACCTGCTTATAGAAAGTCCTCCAGCCCAGCAAGGTGAGACAGAAGCTGTTGAGTGTGTGACCTGTAAGGTGTGATGAGTGGAAGCCGGTCACACTGCAGTGAAGTCCGCTAATCTCTGCACTCCTCACCTCCTAGACTGATTCTCAGACCTGTGGACCTTGCAGAGAGAGGGGGATGATGGAGAGGGGTGACTTGTCTGAGTGCGTGCCTGTGGGCGGGTGTGAATCTATGTGCGGATGTGTGCAGATGTGAGGGTGTGAATATATGGGTGTGTGTGTGAAGACATGTGTGGCCTGTGTGTATGTGCATATGTGTGTGTGTGTGTGTGTGTGTGTGTGTGTGTGTGCATGCGTACGATAGAGAGTGCGTGTGTGGTCTGTATGTATATGGGTGTGTTTGTGTGTGTGTGTGTGTGTGTGTATGCATGTGTGTGTGTGTGTGCATGAAGACATGTGTGGCCTGTGTGCATGTGTGTATGTGCATATGTGTGCGCGCGCGCCCGTGTGTGTGTGTGTGTGTGTGTGTGCATGCATATGATAGAGAGAGAGTGCATGTGTGGTCTGTATGTATATGGGTGTGTTTGTGTGTGTGTGTGTGCACGTGTGAGTTCATGTGTGGTCTGTATGTATATGCATATATGTGTGTATGTTGTGCGTGCTTGGGGGTGGTGAGGTGGTGGATTAGTTTTGGACACAGGTCCAGTTCAGGCTGATATCAGGGTCTGACATGAAGCACCATGGCGCTAGCCACAGGGACGCGGCCAGCAGTGCCACCGAAGTGTGACAGACTAATGACAGAGAGGCAGGGGTAAAGCTTTGAGTAGCAGTTCATCTTTACTGTTAGCCTTAAACCCCTTGCGCAAGCAACCTATATATGTGGGGCCTAATGGTCTTTATCATAAATATCAACACTGCAAAGGTTATATTTAGATGTATATTTCTTTGTTGTCCCATTTAGTTACATAGCGGATGCCTTTGACTGATGTTGTTTTCCGATCCACGGAAGCACCTTGATGGAAGAGGCTTACTTGTAAATAACAAGCGGATTACGTGAGGGGTAATTTTGTGGCAAATGAAATATCTGTACTTGTGTAAAGGTTAGCTCGCGATAACGTATGTACAAGTCCTTTTGCGTTTACTCCTCTGTATTCTCCTTTTTTATTCAGGCTGATGAAAGGCTCCGGGCCGCCACAGGCGCTGCTGCAAAGGTGTGCGTTGCGGCTGTGCGCTGCTGACTTGACATTTCGAATGAAACCGGCAATCAATCTGCCGTGAAGCCACGTCTGCAGCCGGAGAGTGGTTTTCAACCGCTAAGCATCCGTGCGTGTCAGTTTCAAACACTGGGCTCTGAGCAGCATCTAAAGCATCCTGAAACAGAGGACAGCGCAGTTAATACGCCGGCTTCTCGTGAGGACATTAGACGTATTGATCAGTTGCTAATCAAACCTATTCAGCACTCCCGTGATGCCCGGTGGCATTACGTCATTCACATGTGCCACGTCCATAATGGCCTTGTTGAGTGACACCAATAAACACTCTTAAGACAGACCTCAGGAGCTATTGTAAATCTCCATCAGTGACCTTTCATTGTTGGAGGAGTTAATGGGTCATTAGGGACGACACTAATGAATGACCCTGACACGGCAGTGTGTGACCAGTGGCTTGGTGTCAGAGCCTCCGGAAGGAGGCAGAGATTAAGTCTGCCAGAATTAGGAGAGAATGATGAAGGCCCTTTTAACATATAGAAGAAAAAAAAATCATGCAATCGATATTCATAGAGGAAGGTGGCATTTTTTTTTTGTTTCAGTTTTTCTAGTGTGCTGCACTTTACTGTAGTGTATTGGAAAATTGTGTTTGTAATAGTTACTCTAAGAAGATTCTTCAGAATTTCATGCAATCATATGTATCAGAGCTGTGCTGAAGACTGAACACTTTGTGATTGATTGATTATATCTAAAAATATCTCTATCATTGGTATTGACTGTTCTATTACTGTTCTATATATAATGAATAGTCTGGTTGTACGCGCAAAAAGAGCATGTGCAGGATCGGGAACCAGGTGGTTTCTGTAATAATGAGGCTTCCTGTGTTTGATATGCACCAGATCATGAAATAGCACGTGCTTACCATGTGGGCCATGTAATTATAAGGACGTTGAATGATCACTGCCAGTGTCTCCAGTATTTCCTGAATATTTCTCCTCTGATGTGCTTTTGTACAAGGTCCTCTCCATGGGCACCAAGACAGCATGCTGTCTGTCTATCCATCTGTCCATTTAGCGACTGTCCATCTGTCCACCTCTCTGTCTTCTGTCTAATTGACTGTCTGTCTGACATTCTTCCTGTCTGCTTGTCTATACGTCTACCAGTCTGTCCATCTGCCAGTCAATCTATTTGACTGACTGTCTGTCATTCTTTCTGTCTGCATGTCCATCTGCCTATAATGTCATATTATTATTGACTGATTGTACATTCGTCTGGCTGACTATATTCCCATCCATTTGTCTGACTATACGTACATCCATCTGTTTGACCCTCTATTCGCCTGTCTGTCTGTCTGTCTGTCTGTCCGTCCGTGTGTCCGGCTGTCTGCTGGCCTGCAGAAAGAGTGAGACAGCTGATGAGGCCAGGTAATCCATGAGGCTGATGCATGATGCCTTCCGCAGCAGAGCACCAGCAGAGTGCGCTCACCGAGGCCCCGCTGAGCCCCAGAGCCGGGCCTGTCAAGCCGAGAGGCAGAGTGATGGAGAGCTCCCTCCACAGTGCACTGCACCCTGGGTCTTCACCTCAGCGGCCCCGCGTTCACTTTCACAATGGCCGTGCATTTGGGACTCCTGGTCACCTGAGCCTATAGATGCGGTGTGTGTGTGTGTGTGTGTGTGTGTGTGTGTGCTTGTTTGTGTGAGTGTGTGTGCTTAAGTGTGTGTGTTTATCATGCTTGCCTGCGTATTGGAATAACTCGCTTGCTATGCCCACTCTGTCTCCATCTATCCATGCTTCAGTTTGGAGCTTATGCTCCATCTCTTCTCTCGTTCTCTCTCTCCCTCTCTCTCTGGCTGTGCTAAAAGGTTAAGGGGAGGCGAGGAGAATTTTTTTTTTTGTTACCTTCAGGGTCAGGGAACTAGCTGAAAGCAGATTATGATATTTCCCATAGTCAATCAATTGTTGGTCTCAGGGGTTTCAGCTATTTCCATTACTGCTTGAAAACTCCAGTGCGGCCATTAGTTTTTTTTTTTTTTCCCCCCAAATCCTTTAACCTACTCAGCCAACAGCATCCAGAAGATTCTGTCCTGGGAAGACTGTTCCAGTGGAGCAGGGGCCTCCCTGCAGAACTGTCAGCTAATGTCCTATGGAACGTGAAATATAATACAAACCCAACTGCGATTGATAAAGACAGATATTATTTTTATTAATAATAATATTTATACAGTGGATATCACTGGAGAAAAAACTTTACAAAATCAAAGGATAATAACAGGCCAAAGGTGGAATCTGAGAGACTAATAATGACCATATACCAAAGCAGACTTTGTTGGCAGACTGGTTTGATTTGCAGACTAGTTTTGTCCAGATGCTGATGAAGGAGCAGTAACTGTATTGTGTTCATAATGGGCTCTGCTTATTCGAAGCCTCTGACACTGATTTCAGTTAGAGTCACAGGCAGGAAGTTAACAGCTCTGTTTGACCCTCCTCGATCAGCCTTTACGGTCAGAACGGAAAATAAAACAGGAGATGATAATTCTAACAAGAGCGGAACATTAAAAAACATTTCTCCGGGGGGAATGGAAATTGCAGGCTGGCCCAGTAAGCAGCAGCCTATGACAGGGAACAAATGTAAATTAGAGATGGAGTACTTGCTACTTGACAGATGTAATAGTCTAAGTGATTTGAAATTAGCCGCAACCCACAGGCTGCGAGAGGAGAACACGTTTCTCCTCCCCATCATAAACCTGTCCCCCGGGACTCATTAGGAAGAGAGGGAGAAACAACAACAACTTCCGTAATTGATACCGAGTTGGAAATATGACACTTGTTTAATGATTCTTAAACAAATCTTAAAAAAAAGAAGAAGAAGAAAAAAAATAAACAGATACCTGGCCAAAATGAATTAACTGAGAGACAACGTACAGTCATTTTGAAAATGAAATAATGGAACAGTATTAGAGGGCGCCGTGGTAAATATTTTATCGGCTGGATGTACCCCCGGAGACTACCGCGAATGACAGGATCATAAAGAATAGGTCAAACATTCGATTCGCTCCTGCATATTCAACAGTTCATTAACAATTAAGAGGAGCACGCCATCATTACTTCTGGAAAGAAAATTGTTTCTTCAGAAAGAGGAAATGTAATAAAAATGAACAATTTACAACTGAAGAACAAATGGTTTTGACATGACATTTAGTTCAGCGATCAGCCATCAGTTGCGTAGAACTGCATTTTGATTGCAGTACTCTATCAAACCGCTCCACACAGGAATATGGTAGTTTGTATAATGAGCCTGGTCTTGTATGAGAACCTGGTGCTCAAGACAATCAAATCTTGCAATGAGAACAGACATGCAGTAAAATCTGGTGTTCCTGCTAAGATAGCCAATACTGAGTACAGCTGACAGTCATCTTTTTACTCTCTCTAACAATAAGGACACTCAGAAACAGGTCTTGCATTTACAATGTTTTCATCATAAGGGGATGTGTTCGAATTTTTCTTATGTTCCAAATAGATCAGGTGTAATAGACATCTGTTTGTGTGTACAGAGGTATGTTTCAGTTGCACTGGGACATTAACATACTGCTAGTGCTCTCTACTCATCAACACCCTTGGCAAAGAGACTTGGTTGAAGCCATCCTGAAGATCTATGTATGATCTACGATCTATGTTGTTCAATGCTCTGGGAGCACTGGCAAACAACACGTGGTCCATTGTGAAAAAAAATATTCTTGGAAAATAAGTCAAATATAACTTCTGTGTCTGTGTCTCACTGCCTTCCCTGTCTAATTCAGACATAAATACTTTGGAGTGGGTGGGGGGCAAGGAGGTCTGCACTGCGTGATTCATTTAATTGTTAGATACACCATTACATTTGTATATTTTTTTAATAAATTATTAATGGTAGTGATTATTCATTATAATTGATTCAATGTGTATATATGTGTACTGTTAATAATAGTCATTATTATTATTTTTAATGATTAAGTACCTTGTTTAAGGGTCCAGTGGTAGCGCCCTGAGAGACTCAACTCTGCAACCTTTTGGGTTCAGTTTCAACCCTACTGCTGCACGGTAGTTAAAGTGTGTGGAACACAACGGCAGCCTGTGTAAGAGTGCTGTCTGGATAAAAGGAAGAGCTATAACAATAATAACAGTAGTGATAGTAAACCTGTAGCATATCCACTGATGATATACTGCATTAGTGTCATTTAGCAGATGCTCTTATCAAGAGCGACTTACATAGGTTACAGTTTTATCCGTTTTATCAGCTGGATGTTTACTGAGGCAATTTTGGGTTAAGTACCTTGCCCAAGGGTACAGTAGCAGTGCCCCAGCGGGGAACTGAACCAGCAACCCTTCGGTTACGAGCTCTGATCCCTACCACTATGCCACACTGTTGCTGATGTATTTGAATTCGAGGCCTCATCAGAGAGCAGGGCCTCGCCTCTCAGAGCTCCCAGGACTGTCTGCTTGAGGAGGTGGAGCCGTGCTTGCGGCGCCGGGCCCGCACCTGATTACTCTGCAGTTCTGGACAGTTCGCCGGGCAGCGGGAGCCCGAGCGTATGGACTGGGGGGAAAAATGACATCAGATGCCTCTCTGCCCAACAACAGGTGCTCTGGCATGGAACCCGGCCTGCTCCTCACTGCGTCAATGACATCAGATCAGACCTCCGTTTAATTACAAACTACTTACTCTCGTTCCTCAGCGCTAAGGCATGTTGGGTAGAGACTGTGTGCCGGCGCTGGGGTGAGGATCATCGCAGTCTCAGATCGTGACCGTACCAGGCCAAAGAGTAGCTGGCAATCCTTTCAGATTTTTCTCTCTCTGTGATTTTTTTCTGTTCTCACTTGGCAGCATAAGGTTTGAAGCGCACCCTTCTACACAGAGCCAAGAGAATGTTAAAATAACACCTCATAATGTTTGACGTAAGTATTCCTGATTGTTATGTAAGCCGTGGAACAGCAAACTTTTAAATTTTTAATCTGTCTTATTTTTGTAAAATAGATTAAGGTGAAAGAATATAGTTTTGTTGTGGGTCACAGGCTTCCTTCTGAATTTTCTGTCTCCTGCCAGTTGTTTCCAAGTATGTAGCCTTTAATATTTCAGGTCATTTTTTAGTGAAATTGCCAATCCTGTTTAAATCCTGTTTTGATATTTAGCCCCAACAGCAATGACGATATTTCAATATATATATAAGGAATGTTTCTCAGTATCCAATTGCACATTCCTTTTGAGACCCAATTTCATGGCATCAAAGATTCTGGAAATTAAATTAATCAGAGCAGCAACTGTGATGCGTGGTTTTACAGGAATTCAGCAGAAAGTATTATAAGATAAACTGCTGTTTAGAAAGGAAAAAAACATATTCTGAAATATTTGCATGGAACAATCATCTCTCACCTAACTCATTTTGTAATGATGTGAATGTTGTCTACAACCATTAAAATTATTGCTATACATTATGGAAATGGTTTTAAATCAATTTTGGTTTGAATGTAAAACACTACAGACATGCAACATGAAAAAACACTTTTTTGGATCACTTTAGAGTTTTCTTCAAGCAAAACACATTCCATATCAAGATATGGCTGAGTAAAAAGCTGTAGTCAAAAAAAAAAAAACTAAAACCATTTTCACATTAAGGTTTCACTGTAAATAAAACACAGGCATTTGGGAAATGGTCCAGTGAATTGGATAGGGTATTAAAAACATAAAGTCAGTAGAGAGCTAAGCTGAGGATAACTACTTCAGTAAATATCAGTCTATTTTTTACTGGTTCCAGACTTCATTAACTCTGCAGCTGCCCAGTCCAGCAGGTACAGTTTCACACCCGGTAGGGTTTCGCTCTTCATGGTGAGACTTGTGTGAAGCATATTATATTTCTGGACTTCCTTATCTATGTAAATTTTGTAATTCCATACATAGGAAGCATGACGCTTTTGGCTATAGACTTCATACCTGCCCCCCCCATGCCCACTGACACCTGAGAATGTAACACCTTCAACACACTTTCTGCAACGGTCGCATTGCTACAATATTAGAGGACTGTTCTGATTATGTTGCCAGCCTACTGTGAGGCTGCTGAGGCTCCAGGATTCCTCAAGCAGATTTCCCTGTGTTTTGTAATTCAGCTCTTTCTTCCGTTTCCAAAGCTGTGAGGTAAAACATCTCCAGACAGTCCGGCTGTTTGGTTCCGCCTGACTGTTGGGACTATGACTGTTGAGGCCGCTTAGATTGTCACGCTGCTTCAGAGGCAGTTTTCCCCAGGTGAGGCTGGCTGGCGCACCCACAAGCGGGTGGGGAATCTGCCGCTGTCCGTCTCCACGCTGCCGACTGCTTAATCCCCTCACACAGCCCAGCCTCGTGCAGACATGGCTCAGGGGCACAGAGAGGACATAATTATACAGTAATATCAGACGTCCTCGAAAGGACAAACACAAATCATTACAGTACAGCTCTTTCTATACGTTAGAAACCCCAGTAAGACCCAATGACTAAGCGTGAGGCTAAAAACACAGGGGGAGAAAAAAAAAAAACATACAGAGGTCACCTTTCCAAAGGTGCTGAAAACATAATACCTCCAATGTACAAATTAGTTTGACGGTTGGTTAACTGCCCAGTGCTTCTACCACAGCGTGAGCGGTCCTTCATTGTTGTTGTTGTTGTTTTGTTTGTTCTGTTAATCTTCGGAAGGTGGGTGGCTAGTGTTACAGTTTATTAACGAAACAGACGCTATTTTTATTGCGTGTCTGTGCATGTGAAGACGTGATCCGAAGAGAGGAAATGGAAGTAGCAGTTTCATTATTTTGTTAAAAAAAAAAAAAAACAGGGGGGAGCTCTGAGTGGAAACGTTGAACAGATTTAGGTGCAGCATTTGGATGACCATATGGAACTCGTACAGGCGGCTGGAGACCATGCAGCTCTGAAATCTGATCACTATCTCCCCAGTGACAGCTGGAGTCTTTACACCATCAGAAAATTTGGAGACTTCTAATTTGTCATAACCACCTCCTGTGGAAAAGAAATATGTTGTAGAATTAGGTAAGCGAGGTCGGAAAACACAGAGCCTAACAAAATAAAAAAAGCAAGCTGCTTTGTACTTTATAAAAGTTCTCGCCATGCTTTTTTTTCCTCATGGCCAGAAAAAAATACAGCTTATAAGACAAATTAAAATTTATATGTGGAGATATTTCCAATTGTTCAGCTGAACAGTGGAGTGAAATATTCTTCAGAGTGGTGTGTGACTGTTGGAGACAATGCATCACAATAATGATTTTATCTTATACACACAGATACGCACACACACACACACACACACACACACACACCTGCACAAATTCAATGTTGTGTGTGAAAATGCCCCCCAAAAAATGGAGCGTCCTCTGTAGAATGCAGCAGCCAAATGAGGGACATCAATTCCTGTTGTCTGAGGCCCATGCTGCTACTGCCAGCTGGAGTATTTAAACTGAGGAGGTCTTGGCCCGATAACCATTTTACCATCATACAGCTGAGCATGTCCTGTGTGAATCCAGAACCTGTCTATCAAGCCTGAGCACTCTATAAACATCCCTTAGAGTGTTTGTAGATACTTGCCTGTGAGTAAATAGCAAATTAATATTTCATGGAACTGTTTTTATTCTTACTTTGTCTTCCTGTTACATCTTGTAACGCCCCCATTTGTCTGAAAAGGCCGTGTACCTTAGGCTTCTCAACCAGAAAATGTCTCCTCTCTCGACATCTCTTGTCGTCAAAGTGATTTCTGCCTGACGGCACAATTCCTTTGTCATTGTTTAAAACCAGTGTTTCAAAACAGAGTGCACCTTCTTTTTGTCTGACGTAATTGTTTTGCCCCGGTACCATTTTGCTTCATTCGTCGTGTATTTCTTTGTTGATGTGTTTCTGTGTATATGTGCAAATCACAAAGAGTTATACAGTAATTATGAGATATATAGTCTATATAATCCTGTCTAAACAATTATTCTCATTATTATTAGCAGCAGTGGTATTTTTTGTCATTTACAAATATTACTGATAATAACACTAAAATACTCAATACATGCTCTCTTTTCTTGAAAGTATATGCATTTCAGTCATAGAGACCAGTATTTAAACCATTTTTATATAACGTAAAAAATACTATGTTATGCACTTAAGAGCAAAAAGAGCCAAGTTAGTAGCAGCGTTTCTGGAGGGAGATGGCTAAAGCGTTTTGTTGTTGTGTAGTAATGCCTTCTAATGCTGATGGCGGAATCTCCACAGGCAGTCTGGTAATTCTCAGGTGGGCTCTCCCAAGGTATTTGCTGAATTAAGTGGGTATGGCTTTGAGGTTTTTAAAGTGCGCCGTAGCCAGGAGATTGCCGCTGTACCGTGACATTGCTCTGTTGTAAGTGTTCTTCGGCGGTGCATATTTTCCTTTGACAAAGCAGAAAGATGCCATCAAAACCAATGGGCCCCGATGTTCGCGGCAAAGCACGGCTGAGCTCCACAACCGCTGACAAGAATGAAGCTGGTACCACTTGGGACAAGAGGAGGCCGCAAAATGCATAACTAGGCACCAGGGATGACTTTAAAAAGCAATAGTCTGGAGACAAAAGGGTATCACAGGAGGGAGACGCTATCATCGCCAGCCATGTTTGGTTTTCTACAAAGTCAAAGGGTTTTTTTGTTTGCGCATGTTTTTTCTTGGCAACAAGAATTTTTTTTAAGCTCGTAACTATCTGAGCCATACACATTGAACAATTTAAGGAAATTACATTTACATCTGCAGGAACGCCTGCATGTGAAAAAAAATTGCCCTTTATCTTGAATGTGGGAGAACACCTATTGTAGAAAGCTGTTATTTGGATTTTATTTTAAAGCTATTTAAATTGAGTGTACCAAATGAACCAACTCCACTTAGTAGGACGAACTATGTTGTCCCGTAAAACGTATTACTCGAGACAAGTGCTGCAATGGGCTCGTTTTTATTTACTTCATATTTTTTTCTTTTGAAATAATCCTGTCAAAGCAGGTCCAGCAGTCCAGGAGCCCATCACCCTGGTTTGTGGATAAATAATACAAAAAAAAAAGTTTCGTGTTTGCAGAGCGCAACAAGGAGAGGGGAAAGGGAATGAAAGAAAGGTCTGAAAATGTCTTTGAAATCCTGGGCAGCACACACAGACCCCGGCTTCACTGTAACTTCCATATGCAGCTTAGACCCGGAGTATGGATTTAATCCGCTCTCTGATAAAGGTCAAAGCTCCTAAGAGCTTTATTTCTCAGCTCCACATCAAAGTGTAAATCCGCTGATTGCCCGGGCTGAATAGGGAGACAACAAGGCTCCATTTGTAGGCGGTTTCTATGGCTCAGTGTGTATAAAACCCTGCGTGGACGGGCCATAATGCCCAGGTTTTCTATTAGGGCCCCCGGATCAATGCGCTGCCTGACCTTTGCATTGTGCTGGCGGCTCCGCCCGTGATGTCATGCAATCTATCTGGAGCTCCACTTAAAGGGGCGAGAGAAAGGGAGCCTCAGTCCCACACCGTCCTCCCACTGAGAGACAGAAAAGACAGCATTAAAGCATCATCTACAAATGTATCCACCTGAGGAAGATTTCCCCCTGTCATTTCCTGAGATTAGGGCCTGATTCCTATCATATTATACAGAGCAACAGAGAGACAGACAGATAGATTGATCTATCTATATGCGATATTTGTCTGTGTGTGGCTGTATATCAGACATGTACTCAAGAATAGATGATGTTACACATTAGAGATATGCCCTTTTTGACTTAGCGAATTATACTGAAGACATACCCGGTTAAATAGGTGGAACCTGAACTCTAAATGACAAGGCATTCTAATAACTTTTATTCTCATTCTGCTTCCAATTAACAGCTTAAACATCCAAACAAAACCTGTGATGACTGTTGCGGTATCTGCTGTAATGGCCCAGTGTTTTGAAAACAGTATTCAATCTTGAACCAACATGTGAAGTAATTATCTCTATCACAGCATTGTGAGCTGTTTATTTCTGCAGTTAAATTTTGCAAAAACCTAAGAGCAGATGAAAAAAAGAGAGAAAAAGGAGAAAGTGGAAAAAAAGGAGAAAAGATTCCCATTGTAATTCAGAAATAAAAGGTCTCCTTTGTAGTGAGGCGAGAGGAAGCCAGCTGGTAGGCTCTTCTTTCTATAGAAAGGGAGAGACTTTGACAGAGTTGGAGAGTTGCATTTGAATAGAAATCTAAAGAGGGAGGCGTGAACCATTTGTTTTTCCATGTTTGTGTTTGCTGTCAACATGCCTGTCTGTGTTATGTGGCTGCCCCTTCACCGCACAAAGTGACTGGCCCTCAGACATAATGGGGGGAAGTGACAGGGAGAGCGGTCTAAAGAGCACGCGGGAGTCATCTTTGTGGGCGGCTTTGTCATGGCGACAGATGTTATAATTGCCAACTGATGGATAGGTTGTCAAAGAGGTCATTAGGGCTCAGAGGCCTCGCGACGCCAAAAAGCCTGCCAACGGCAGAGAAGGGGTTAAATAATGACTGGGGGGGGGGGATAGAACGCGTCAGTCCGTGGATGGATGGGGACGCGGGTCAAATAACAACCTATTCATTGGATACGGACTGATTTCGAAATGAGGAAGGGGTGGGACGGGTAGGGGGGGTGGGTATTGTAACATCAATCGGTGCGTGTTTGTGAGGCGGTCCCATTTTGACAGGGGTGTGGCTGCTGTGGGGGGGGGGGGGGGGTTGGGGGGGTGCAGTAGTAGCATTTGACAGAGGCGTGCAGGGGCCACTTGCTTGTGGTTTCACAAACATTAGCTTGTGCAGGTACGCACTCTAATGCACAACACCAGCACGTGCGCAATAAAGAAAAAAATGACATCAAATCCAAGTTGACATTGTTGGTGATAGCTGGAGTGTATTACCATGATGGAGGTGTCTCCAGGGAAGGGCCAAAGGGGACAGTAACTAAACTATAATATTTCAGGTGTGTTATTAGTGTCATAACTAAACTACACAATGGCATGGGGGGAGTGTCTCTGTGTTGTTTGCTAAAAAATAATTAATCTGAAGGATGCGCTGGTGGTACATTACAGTTATTTCTGTTCACATACAAGTTCCTCTAATAGCTGTGAGACAAAGATGTGAGAGATATTGCTCACTGATGTGCTTTAGCAGTGGAAAAAATAGGGCCATGAGCCTGCGTTTGCTGGTATCAAGGGTATCTCACTGTACATCTCCAAACAATAAGGGGTATTTTTGTCTGTGATCCCATGTCATTGTTACCACACATGTAAATACAGATTCAATGCCAGAAGGGCTCCTTTTTTTAGTCATGGCCTATCCAAGGAGGTCTATTCTCTGGTGGCAAGTCAGAGGTAATTTAGGTCTGTGTCACAGTTATATAAAGTGTCACTCTACACCAAAGTGAATTGTCAGTTTGTTTGTACAAGCCCCGAGATTACGTAAGGCCTCCCCAAATGGTCCCTGGGGGTTAATTAGGACAGATGATCCACTCTCCAAACAAAGGGAACTGGTGGCTACAGCAGCCAAGGGAACCACATAATTAACAGTTATAAAGTACTTTCGTTTGTTAATTTAATTAGTTCGTCCTTTTGGTGGTTATCTTGAATTGAAGAGGGACATTATATAACACCGTTACATTGATTTCATCTTCTTTTTCATGATAATGGGACACTTCTCGCATAATTCACATTTAAAGATGTAACTTTAAATAGGTTTTTTAATCTTACTTTTTAATCACTTTCAGCTGAAAAATTATTTCATACATAGACTGTACAGCATACTTCTTCTCTTTTATTACATATAGAGAAAAAAGATGTAAAAATATGAAGCTATTGGATGAAAAAAAAAATCTTCCAAATGTCTGAGCATACCCCTTATTCTCTCTATAATGGTGCACACTTTTGATCCCATTGATCTAAAGCCCCAACATGGGCCACAGTGAAAACAAAGGAACAGAAGTTCGGGTCTAAATCACTATCAATTATTGTGCTCTGATCAGAAGGAGAGCTTTTGAAGTTTAGTCAAACTGCTTCCTTTTCTCCGTCCCTTTGTCACTGCCAGGAGTCCCACCTCCGTGCTCAAATTCCTCTCTCCGCTTTCGCCGGTGAAATGATTAAAATGCAGCGATCTTATTTTACAGCTCCACTTGAAGTATCGAGAATAACGAGTGCATGAAATTCTATGTGATATGTCTTAAAAAATGACTTTGCTTTAATCTGTGACACCTCTGAACATCGGCGTGTGCTTTTCTGGATGCTTTGATAATCAGCCGCTCACACTTTCATTTCCAAACCCACTCTGGAGGTGCTGTACCAAGACAACAGACAGACGTCCCCCAGGGCCTCAGTCTGTCAGGAGTTTTGATACATTTTAGCTCACACCCAAGAAGGAAATAGAGTGCTTAAACGTAGTCTATGTGGAATATCTGATCTCCTCTGAATGCATAAAATAACAGCAGCATACACTGTTGCTCTATTTTTAACCAGTTCATTACACAACTATCAATACAGCACAATAGATATTGCAGTATATGCAGCATATAGACAGCCCACTGCTGACACCAATAAATATGTGTACCATGCAGACATAATTCAAGAGTGGCTGTCTCACTGTAGTGTGAATGTAGAGTTTGTTTTCCTGCAAGGACACTCTTTCTGCTTCCATTCAGAATTCTTTTGAATGATTCTGAAGATCATTGGACTGTGATTATTATCTTTATGTTGGAATCAGACTGAATAAGCGGTGCATTTATTACTCTGTTTCCACTCTACTCTGTGTTGGCCCTTACCCTCAACATTCTAACGAAGGCATTGTCTGTAAGACAGAAAAAAAAGTAACCAAAATTTAAAATGAAAAAGTAAAGTGAGTAACTACATGAGACATAATTTACAGTTACCAGATGGCTGATTATTAATTTCTGTAAGAAGCGCTATTCCTAATTGCCAAGCAATCAGTTTTCCTATGAATGGGTTAATTAGAGGAACGGGCTTAAATCAGGAGAACACCTGTTACTCCAATATTGTATATCTGGACGCCTCACAAACCACACTTTTCTGTGGATTGAATGTGTGATTGAGTGCACCTGCGAGTGAACACTTCACACTTCTTTTATTCCTCATTGGGTGAAATCAAAGAAGTCCACAAACACACTTGCAGGCGTGCTTGCAAGCATGTGCACCATAGAGTGCAGAAATAAGACCCCAAAATTACATTTCTCATATTAAGACAAAATAGGCCCTAAATGTCACTAAACTTGATTCAATATGTTGTGTGTGAAAGAAGATAATACCTGATTAAATTTTCTGGTGTCCTACTGGGTTGATTGGTTAGATAGATTGAACTTGGGTTGTAGTCTCTTATAGCCCAATGCCTTTGTGTAAATTAATTTTAATGCCATTCACAACATAAGTGAGCAAACAACCCTAACAATTGGTCTGTAAAGTATTGCAGATATTCCTTATTATGGTTCATGGACCTTTATCATGGGAAAATAAAATAAGTAGTCATGCACTACTTTGGGGTGGCACAATATATTATGTAGACAAACTTCTAATATACCTGGGTATACAGTACTGTACAATAACTTGGAATAAACTACTATTTGGTCATGGCTAATATATATGCCTCTGAGTTGTAGGTAAGTTCGTACACCTCATATCTCTCAACAGAACAACACCTGCTCCCTCCCCCCCATGTGCGGAATCTTTGGTGAAGATATGTGCCCGAGTGATACTTGTCTGAAATTAAAAGCCCTTGAAGGCCCTGCAGTGTTAAAAAAAGACAGTGCATGGCACACAGATTCAGCAAAAATAAAATGAAATTAAACACAGATAAGATGAATCCAATCGGGGAGCGGGGGGGGAGGGGGTTGAAAGGCTTTTGTTTTTGTTACGCTGGCAGACCTGCAAGGCGGAGATTGCCCTGGAGCTGGGCGGGGGACTGTGGGAGAGTGGGGCTCCGTGTGGGGAGTGCAGCCCAGGCAGGTGTGGGGAGGCCTGTGGTTGGAGGGCTTAAATTAGCAGCGAGATGACAACCCCCATTAGGAGGGATTAGGGGAGCGAGGGCCCTGCTGGCAGGGAGAAACACACTGGCAGGGCATCCGTCACGCAGGGGGGCTCAAGGCGACATGGCACAAGTCATTCGGCCCGCCATACCTCCGTGTGCTACCGTTAGCACGTCTTCAGCACACACTACAAATGCATACTTTTGGAGTTTTTTTTTTTGTGCCTGTACATGGGGCCCTTTTTTCCCCATAAATCATAATTAAAAATCCAACACCTACAGTTGAGATCACTCAAAAAGAAGAGCTTTGATTCTTTTTTTTTTGGGGGTGGGGGAGGGGGCAGTAAGGCTTTCTATGAGGATAAGAATTTTTTTTTTTTTAATCTGCGTCCCTGCTCTGCGTGGCAGTCATTGCCGGAGCACACCATGGAGAAGTTGTCCGTAATCGCCCTCCTTTGAGCTAATTTAAAAAGACAGCGCCCAGGTCTGGAAGTGCAATAACTGAGAGGCCCAATCACTGTGGAAGTCCTCGCAGAGCGTCTCTCTGTCTGCAGGATTGTGCAAACGTCAGAGCGCCGCGAGGAGAATGAATGGCTTACTGGCTGCTGGCAGCAGCGGGGCTTTGTCCGAGCAACATTCCCAAGTTCTGGAGGCGAGGGAAATAAAGAGTCCCTACATGTTTAACAACAGGGTCCACAATCCGATTAAAAAATCTCCTTGTTTTATGATTTACATACATTTACATCCTAATAACCCATGTGATAAAACAGCGGTAGGTGAGTCCCGGTGCCGTGGAGCTATGAGTTACAGTTTACGTGAGGTAGGAACGCTCTGTTCTCCTGCCCAAAAAAAGTCAGCGTAATTGGAAAGATGTCCCACGCAAAGTATATTGTGAGTGCCGGGCGCTCAGTCTTGCTTCTCTGGATCGGCCGTGTTTGGCCACGCGACCGTCGTAAATGTGTCATCTCTCCCATGGAAGCTTACAAACAGGAACTTTATAACTCTGCCACCTGCTGAACGGGAGCTTGAGATCAGTGCGGGACGAGGGGGTAATATCTCCTCTGAAATAGACTGATGACAGCCCCCAGATAGTCACAAGAATAGCACAACATGTTCGGCTGAGCCGGGGCCAGAGAACAAAGACCATCTCCTTTCCAAGAAAACTCAGCCATCCAGACCAGTCACCGCAGTTCTAAAAATGGATTTCATGACATGAGCCAATATGTAATCTGTATGAAATAAAAATATTGTCCAGGTGTCAATGTGCTGCTTTAAAATGCCAATTAATAACATCAATACACGTATCAAGAAATCAATCTAATTAATAAATAAACAACTACAACAATAATAATAATAATAATACTAGAAAAGGTGTACTGTTTGTGGGTGTTGGAGGCTCTCGATGATTATGCAGTGATTATTAAGTGAGGGCTAGAACAGTTCGGGCGCAGCAAGGGTGATTGTAACAGCTTCAAATGAAAAGAGTGACGGGGGAGACAGGCGGCGTTGGATGGCACCGTTTGGTATTTCACGAAAAAGCTCCAGAGAGGCGGCCGCCTCGAGCGATCGGCGGTGGTTGAAAACGGCGGAGAGGGGAGGGTCCCCCCCCCCCTCAGCAGCCCGGGCCCTTTTCTCTCTCCCCCGCGCGCGCGGCTCCCTCGCCGCAACAGGAAATCAAACAATTATCAGGAGGGGAGACGCGGGGTCCTGCTTTGCCCTCTGGCGCTGGTAAACATGGCAATTGTGTTTGGAAACGTCGCCGTTGCCGTGTCGCACGCGCGCGGGGCTTCTGGCGGCTGGATTCCTTTCCGTTACATCTCCCCGGCCCTGGGCTCTGCGAACGGCCGCTGCCACCACCGCGGCGGCGTCCCGTGGAAAGAGGCAGGCGGAAACGAGCAAACAGAACCCGCACGCCGGGGTTTCCTGGCAGAGCTCGGTGCCTCAAAATCCCCCCCTCCACCCAAAAAAAAACACCCAAAGTGAAAACCTCTGTTTTAGCTTTAATGTTGGACAGGACAGCCCAGGACAGCCCCTGCCTACCTCCAAGAACTCATCCAGCCCTACACACCAGCCCGACCCCTACGCTCAGCAGCAACTGGACGCCTTGCTCCCTGCATGGTCAAGGCAGGAGGTGCCCGTTCTGCCAGACATCGGCGTTTCGCCTACATCGCTCCCCAGTGGTGGAACGAACTCCCGGTCTCGCTACGGACAGCTCCTTCACCCCAGTCCTTCAGACGGGGCCTGAAGACGCACCTCTTCAGACTCTACCTGGACTGACCCAGCACACCATTGCTGCCCCCCCCCCCCCCCCCCCCCCCCCCCGCCCATCAGTGCTGTAAATTGCTGTGCTTTTTAAAAATTGCTGTGCTTTTTAAATTGTGCTTTTAAATTGTCTCTTGTTGCCGCCTTAACCCTGACGCTCATTGTGCCGTTTTGAAGTTGTTGAAGTTTGCCGTTCGAAAGTATATCGTACTAGTTGCCCTTTAGGCTGTAATTGTAAAAATCTGATAGTACTGCGTCCTCAAACAGACCTTGCTCTCAGCTGAGAACTGTCTCATTGTGGAACTGTACACATCCTGTCCCCGTACTGTCGCTGTACCTACTGTATGCACTTTTGTAAGTCGCTTTGGATAAAAGCGTCTGCTAAATAAATAAATGTAAATGTAAATGTAAATGTTGGAAATGTTTGTGCTTGGCAAACCTTTGTTGGTGCGTGGTTTTGGCCCTCTTTTCTTCTCAGTTAAGCAAGATGTTCCAGCATGTTTCTCAACTTTGTTGAGGTGCAAACATGCAAACAAATGCAATCAGTTTAACTGTACTGAGGAACTACTGTACAGTTATGATTTATGACATTTGATGGATTATACTGCACAGTTTATGTGCATAGAATACAAATATTGTAATAGGCTCTTATTACTATCACCAAAAGCAAATTATTTATATCACTTTTCAAATTTTAAACATTGGTTTGCCAAAATATTTCCTGTTAGTATCTGAAGATAGACTTTGCCATTTGATTTAAGGGCATGCTTCAAAGCAGCTCACTCTCCACAGCTCCAAGGCCTTAAATGCACTAAGAAAAGACCAAACAAACAACAACTTATTCACTTTTGCGGAGACATGTTTAAGGTTCCCCATATGGGCTTTGGGCTACATCGAATGCCTCTAATGCCTAACGCTTACATGAGTTTCTCAATGTCCTCTTGAAGCAGAATAGCGCTTTCTAAGTGGAATTCGTAACTATGGGGTCCCATCACAGCGAGGAGTTCAGTGTACATAAAAGAACAGTGTGGTTTGGGACATCGCATTCGGGACCGGGGCATCCCAGTTCAGTGTCTTAATGGAGGGAGAAAAACACACTTACATTAATATAAAACAAAACCACACCAGCTGGGAGGAAACTTTAGAGACAGTCTTGCTGCAGTTGCAGTGTTACAGAACTACTGTTCTTTCTTACAGCGTGCGCAAACGCTCTGCCATTTACCACGCTTTTCTTTCTATTTTTTTATCTTGAAAATAAGATGGTTTATTTTCATTTTTATTGTCATATTTAGCTTTACATTAACTGACCAGTCACTGCCATTCATTTTGCAATTTTTTTAAAATGATTATTTATGGAAATGCTTAGTAAAGAATTATGAATTTTCTGATGATGACCATTTCTCTTCTGTACTGGTTTGTATTTGACTGTCAGCAGAATTATTGTTGTAAAATGGCTTTCATTCAGTTTGAGTCATTGTTGGCATTTTATATACAATACAATGAAATATTAAAATACTATACAACTGTGTGCTTTATATGTTTTTTTTTTCATAATAATAGAGTACACAAACAATCTTTGGTCACTGGCAAAAGTAGGAAACTTCTTAACTTAAATTATTGTTGTAACATTTGACTCATAAACATTTGCTTTTCCTTTTTTGATGGATATAGTGGAACAATAAGGGGATAAAAATGTAAAGTAAGTAATTTAGGATTGTGTCTCTTACAAATAGTCAAATATTGGAGGAATTTTTTAAAAAATATTTGACAAAGGTGACTTTGTGAAGATGATATGATTGCTCACACTCTGAAACTAGAAGTAATAACTAATCATTAATATAAACACACCATTTATTTAATATATATTTATTTCTTAGAGCTGTGTATGACAATTATTTTTTACATTGACAAATAAGTACGTGAACCAAAAAATCCAATAACCTCAATGAAATCACTGATGCAAACCATTCAACTGACAGATTTATTACCAAAATGACAATTCCAAATTTATGAACATATGTAATTTAATATCCAGTCAGTGAAATAACAATACCACTGTTCAGATGTCGTGGATATTAGTGATCCACCTTTTCTCTTCCTGCAAAAGTTCAAGTAGTAGGCAGTTTTGAAGGCTAGTTTTGTAGACAGCTGAGAAATTTCTTTTCCTGCCTTTCAAAAAATTTTAATCATAGTCCTGACATATTGTGATACTTAAAAAAAAATAATAAGGTCGGGACCATTGACTCATTACAGCTACAAATAATTTTGGCCTCATAATTTAAATGAGGTTTTTCATTTTAACATTTGTATAATCATATTGTCTAATGTTGTCAGGGCATGCAAAATTCTAAAATGTATGTTATTAATGCCTACTGTTTATGCTTATCAAGGGTCAAGGAGATGAGCTGAAAAAAAATGTTTAACATGTAGACTTATTTATTTTTCCTCTCTTTTAATTCAATTATTAACTAGAAATTTAATGCATTAAATTCCTTTATGTAACAGCATGCAAGATTCTGAAATTAGATTTTCAAAATGAAAACACCACTGTATATGACAAGTGAAATTAACTATGCAACTTTGAGCAATTACACTAATCCAATGTAAACCAGGCTAAAAATCGTTTAAGTCTTATTTTGTGCAATAACAGATTGTCAGGCCTGCTCAAATGAAAGGTATTTACACAGCGTGCATTAGGGCCAAAAGATATGAGGAATATATATCCAATATACCCAGACTGAGTTGGGAGATTATCGAATTAGACATCATAGGAGGTCTATCTGGGTGGGTGTTTTTATATCTTACATTTTCCATCTAGTTTATATCACTTTCTTTTTTCCTGTCTTCTTAAGAATGATTGACTACTCAGAAGGAAATGTCCTTAAATGTCCCCCGGATCCAGTAGGCAATATTCTTGCATGTGAGGTTTGGTCATACAATTCCACTTTAGGCCTGGGAAGCTGTGCAGTACATATATGCTTTAACAGGATAGTAGAGGGTCGATTTATTCTTTGACAATATTCAAAGTTTATCGAATAGTTGATGTCAGGGTTCTCTGTTCCTATAAAATGGTCTGATTTGGCATCCTTATGGATTCCTTGTGATGAAATACAGTCCGTAGAGAAAGGCCTGCTCCTGGAAATGAGCGTCCGATACGAGTCATTTAATCTGTGGGAAACATGGTTTCAGTGCAGAATTGCCAGAAATCCACCCCATACTGAATTTTACTACATTAAGTGCATTTGCAGAATATGAGAATAACACAAGGCCACATAAATCTAACACACAAAAATCAGGCTGTATGAAAATGAGAATAATTTCAGCCGTTGTCTCCCGGAGCCCTGACATAGAATGAGACCTTCAACAATGACTTTGTATGGAGTCTATGTCCAATACACATGGCTGTACTCCTTCTCCTGCCTGGTGTGTGTGTGTGTGTGTGTGTTTGTGTGTGTATTTGTGTGCATGTTCGCACATGTGTGTATATGTTCATGTGTGTGTGTGTGTGTGTACGTGTGTGTGTGTGTGTGTGTGTGTGTACGTGTGTGTGTGTGTGTGTGTTTGTGTATTTTTGTACATATGCTTGCTCCCGTGCATACCTGTGTGTATATGTGTGTCTGTGTGTGCTTGTTCACGTGCATGAGTGTATGTGCGTATTTGTTTGCGCATTTGCATCTACGTCTATAATGCAGCACCTCTTGAGATAAACGTTCCTCTGTCCCCTGGTGGCCGGTGCTGGCTAGAGACACAGAACCACCCTCAAAGCTGGACCCAAAGCTGGCCCAAGAGAAAGACACAGGGCTTGCTGTACAGCTCTGCTCCTGCAACCCACAGCACATTGCAGGGCCGTGATGTGGAGCGCGCGATTGCCGTGATTGATGTTCTGTGTTCTACTGCCCTCCAATGGCGGCAGGTTTAACACAAAGCTCCACATGGCCCTCGCCTGTGGTGACTGGCTGACACAAAGCACTTGGGCGCGAGACTGTCCAATCCGGGCGAAATATTCTGGCTGATTTCCAGGGCCTCAGTTTTCAGTTTTCAGTCTTCGGTTGACTGTTTTGTGATAAACATCGCTATCAACTCTGCTCAACTGCAGAAGAGAGAAGAAAAAAATATGCCAACAAATTTTATTATTTTAGTGTTTTTTTTTTTTTCTTATAGATCACGAGTCACAAGTAACTATGGTTCTAGTTATCATGTATGGGATTCAGATAAATGGGTTTATTAAACGACCAAATACTGGGTATGGACAGATTTCCAGGCTGAAACAGTGGCACATGCTCAAGGCAGTGCGCTTTAAAGCCCAGATGCCGTTATCACAAAGGCAGGGCAGGGCAGCCTTTGATGGCTGTGAGTGATTGATTTCAAGCTTGACTAGCTCTGATAGAGTCACCTCAGGAGGTGCCCGGCAATGAGATGTCTGCGGCAGAAGTTTGGAAAGGCGATGAAGACGGACAGAGAAATCACTGGACACCCGGCAGCTTCACTCCCTTGCTCTGTATTCACAGACTCGCTCAGGACTGCAGATATTCTAAAGCCGGGCTGTCATATCTGCCTGTGACACGTCTCCTTAGTAATATTTAGTAAGATGCCTAAAAACATAAAACAAGGCATGATTGTTTTTTTTTTCTTTTTGCAAATGTATGTTGCATCTCTTCCCTTTTCCAGCATTTTAATTTTTCATAATAATCCTAGAGCATACAGTAATAGTACTACAACTACTACTTCTTCTTATTATTATTATTATGCACACCTACGAAGAGGTAAAAAAAAAAAAGTTTCACTCTGGATGTAAAACACCATCATGAAGTTGAACATATGGTCATTCCAAAGCATGATTCACGATGCTTCCCGGTGGTGACGTTACAGTGCCCTGTGGTCAGCTTGCAAATTTTTCTCTGCAGCTGAACTTTCAGTGACTCTACCTCGCACAGGGTTCAAGAGGGCAATGCGCACTCGAAGATGCGTCTGCTGTGAGATCATTACTAGAGCTGTCGACGTGTCCTTGCAGAATTCTGCAACCGATTAAACGTTTAAAGCAAACCTCCTGATTTTCAGTCACTTGCCACGGGACTGGCATGGGCGCTCAAATGTCATTACAGAGGTTAAATTCCCTTTACCGTCGTCTCGTAACGTGACAAGGAGGGAAGACTTATCGTCGTACTAATCAGAAGTGTGCAGGTCTTCAAAATCCAATTATGTTTGCATTTCTAATCACACAGTATAATTGCGAAAAATAAATAAATCAAGTGCGGCTTCACAATAGCGATGGAATTACCATCGTAATGCAGCCGTATTAATCACCGGGATGACATGAAACTCCGGGCAAGTACAGTTCAGCTAGCTCCTTCATTTGAATAATTAACGTCTTAAAAAAACGCTTCAGAGTTTCTTTCCTCCTCCACTCCGCCTTTTAATCGCCACTTTATTTATGCACTGAAGTTGGAGCCATGCATAATTTATCAGATAGGTTTACACGCATTTATGAAATTGTCTCAAATCAAATTACAACCGTACATTTATTCAGGATTAAAATTTAATGCGTCTTGTGATGTCGGAGATTGTTTCTGAAATTGATGCCGTTAATTGTGCGGTGGCGGAGTGCAGCTCAGTTCATTACGCCGCCGCGAAGCATACGCCACGCAGCGAGTCCTAGAGCACAAAATAAAAACGCTCGCAATAATGAACGTGGAACTGTGGCTGTACAAATGATTGCCTTTGATAACAGAGCGTCTCCTGTATTAAAATAAACTGGTCTTTGAAAAAGAAAAAAAAGGAAAACGTTCCAACTACTGAATATTAAAACAAGGCATAGAGTGCAGTACTGCAGTATAGCCACCAGGATGGGTGGGGCCCAGCAACTTCCCTCATCTGCCTCCTCACCCCAACCAGAAAGCAGTGACCACTCCCAAATTTCATGCCCAAAGAAAGCTTTGAGAGGGTCCCATAAAGAGGAAGAGTGTAGCACTAGCAATACAAAGCTTCTGGACACCAGGTTACACCGTGCTGAGTGTAGCACTAACATTAGAGGGCATCTGGGCAGTAGGTTACACAGCACAGAGTGCAGCATTAGCAATAGAAAGTGTCTGGACACTAGGTTACACAGCACAGGATGTAGCACTAGCAGCAAAAGGCATATGGGTGGTAGGTTACACAGCGCAGAGTGTAACAGCAGTGTAGCAGCAGTGTAGAGGGCAACGGAGCAGCAGGTGACTTAGTGGGGAGGGCAATGTAACAGCACTGTAGAGTTGAGAGTAGAGCAGTAGATCACATTCATTCACAGACATGCGTAGCTGTAGCAGTAGAGTTGATTCAGGCAGGCTATCAACAGCAGAGTGGTATTGGCAATAACAGTACTGTGGAAGGGAGAGGGGCGGTAGATTAGTTAGAGTGTGTGGTACAAGAGTACTATAGAAGGGAAGAACGCATTAGCTACGGTGTGTTGTATAACAGTTGTGTAGAAGTAAGAGAGACAGTAGGTTAGTTAGTGGAGAGTTCTTTAACAGGAGTGTGGAAAGGAAAAGGGCAGTGCATTAGTTTGAGTGTATATCAGCAGAAGGGGCAGTAGATTTGTTAGCATGGAGTTACATAACAGTAGTGTAGAAGGGGAAGGAGAAATAGATTCCAGTGTGTAGTGTAGTGTAGTGTAGTAGTGTAAAAGGGAGATTGAGAGTTGATTGGCTAGTATAGAGTAGAATAACTGTAGGGAAGAATGGGTAAGGGCAGTACATTTGTTTGAGTGTGTAGTATAACAGTAATATAGAAAATAAATTGGCACTAGAGTTGTTAGCATAGAGTAATTTAGCAGTAGTGTAGAAGCGTGATTGAAAAAATAGATTGGTTCCAGTGTGTAGTGTAATAGTAGTGTAAAAGGGAGAAAGACAGTTTATTAGCTAGGAGAGAGTGCTGTAACTGTAGTGTAAAAGGGAGAAAGGCGGTACATTAGTTGGAGTGTGTAATATATCAATAGCATAGAAAAGAAAGGTGCAGTAGATTTGTTAGCAGAGAGTTGCATAAGAGTTGTGTAGAAGGGTGAGGAGCAATAGATTAGTTCCAGTGTGTAGTGTAATTGTAGAGTAGAAGGGAGGGAGATAGTTGATTGGCTAGTAGAAAGCAGTGTAATTGTAGTGTAGAAGGAAAAAGGGCAGTACATTTGTTTGAGTGTGCAGTATATCAGTAGGTTAGAAGAGGGACACAGCACAGAGTAGTCTGACAGTACTGTGCGAGTGAGAGAGGCAGTAGATTAGTTTTGAGGGAGTAGTGTAACAGTAGTGTACAAGGGAAATAGGCAGTAGATTAATTCAGAAAGAGGGGTTTGACAGTAATATAGAAGGGAGAGAGGCAGTAGATTAGTTGGGTATGGGGGGCGGAGGGGCTAGGAGTGGGGAGTCGGGCATGTGGCCCCCGACGTTGCCCAGACGGCCGAGGGTCAAAGCAAATAAAGAGAAGCACCCCCTGCCTAGGAGTTCATCCTGTCTGCTCCCCGCGGTTGCACCATCCTGAAGGGCTCTCCTTCTTTTTCGGCCTCTGTCGCCGCTGTTGAGACACGAGGTCAAGGCTCTGTGCTTTCTTCTCCTCTGTTTTACCTTAAACCATCGGTCAACAATACACCCCCATTCATCCAGGGCACCCAGTGTGGCTTCTCATTTGGGTTCAGACGGTAAAGCCCCCCCCCCCCTTTCCAACACACACTCACACACACACACACACACACACACACACACACACACACACAAATACACACATCACAGATGGCTTGAAAAACAGGCTAGTAATGAGATCCAGAGACATGTTTTTAATACAAGGGTGAAGAAATCTATTTAAAATGGAGCACGAAGATACTCAAGTTCTGGCACATGTTTGGTAGGTACCTAATGTTTTATTGGCCATGTGCATTCCGGTATTTACTTCAGTAAGAAAATAACTTAAAAATAGTGGCTTCCCTCCATCTGATCATGGTTTAAACACATGGATCAGAGCAACTGCACCATAAGTAAGGGAAGTTCCAGAAAGAAAGACACATCTGGAACATTTTGGACAACTGACTGACACTAAAACTTGTTAATTAAAAAATTAAAAAAGCTTTTTTTGAGGTTAGTGCCATCCAGATGTCATACTGGCAAAATTCTTTGTTCACTGTGAACACCCCCCACACCCCAACCGCACATTTTTTACAGCCAATGTCAGGTCCATGTTTCCGATGTAAAGCAAGACCCACTGAGTTAAATTGATCAGCTAATACCTCAGTGTGTACGCCTCAGACTAAAAGCATGCCGAAGACACAGAGACTTCAGCCTGCCGTCTTCTCTCTGCCCTCATGCTGGTAGAATTCCCAGCTCTCCCTGCAGGTAGCTAGCCATAGCAGGCCCTTGCAACATGTGTTTTCTTCCCTTGGCTAGGTCAGCGTGGGGTCGTTCGCTTATTCACGGTGATATAGCGCTGCGCTCAGAGCTGGATGCTTGTCATAAGCGTGTTCTAAGCTTCTCCTCTTAACACATAAGGAATTCCAGCCATCCGTTACACATACAGAACACCTCAATGCCCCCAAGCGTTTCTCATTTGAACCAGTTTCTAACTCAGCCGTTAACATGCCTCATTTGAGCATTTTTTTTTATTTAATTATTTATTTTGTTTAAGGAGATCTTTTGAACTGCCAGCTATGGATATTCACTCTGATCTGACAGAAAACTCACAGGAAAAACAGAAATAAGAGGCTCATGGCAGTTTTACGGTTTTGAAAACAAGAGGAAAATTACCTCTGAGTGACATTTTACACGTGGGTTTATTGCTGAAATTACGATGAATGGTTGCTACCTTCCATCCCAAAATGGAACAGAGGGTACACAACAGACATGAAAGATATGTTTAAATACTGCTGTGATGTTTGATAGATTAGTAGTGGCAAAAGTAGCAATAGTAGTAGTAGTATTTCACTCTCTGCTGTGAGAGCTAAAGTATTGCTCAATATATTCTCAAAATTCATTTAACATTCATTAAACATTGACAACATTTTTCCTGATAATATGCTCGTAGCAATATTGCAAAAGTGTGAAATGACAGTTTGTCTGAATAGTACCCATCAATTTTTCCCATCTTAGAGGCAAAGTACTTCTCTGTGTTCAGTTCATAGATCTCCTTCCCTCATGTACTCAGCTGGGTCTCTGGTTTTACTGAAAGCCCTAAACCACAAAAAAGCTGCCATTCTCCCAATCAGTCATCTGGCTGGTTGGGCCATAGACATAGACTCAATACTATTACATGAAAGGCAATCTGAGCCCTATCAGATAATGGACAAAAGATAATGAATAACTCAACAAGCATTAAAGAGTGGTTAATACAAACACAATGTTTGCTTGTTTTAAAAAAACAGAAGGTCATCACTTATTATACACTGCTATTCTTATTCATTGCATATCATACTGTAGCTGTGATCACAGCATTGCTCACACAATAATGAGACACTCGTGCGGGTACCTTTATCCACAAGCTTTAATTCCATTAGTCCAAAATGTGGACTGAAGAAATATAATGCAATTATGGAACAATATGCTAATAACATACAAAAGGCATACAGAAGTCTAGTACAACATCTAATGATAGACATTGTAATACCTCTTGTGCCTCATCACATTAGCTACAGAGAATGAAATAAGGGCTCTCTCTTGCTGGTCATTTTCTTTGAAGAAGCAAGCAATGGCCGGATTAGAGCTTGAAATAAAGTCCTCTCGTTCATCAGATAACCTGCGCTACAAAAAAAAAGGGAGAGAGAGAGAGAGAGAGAGTGAGAGAGAGAGAGAGAGAGAGAGATAATGCATCTTTTCACTGCCTTCTCCATGATTATGCTAACAAGCAACTTGCTGGGAAGGGATTAGAGCTGCCAGCCAATCAGAGACAATGCAGCCTTGCGTCGCCGGGCAGCGGCAAGGGTGAAGAGATATAAGCCCCGTAGATGAGGAATCATGAGACCTGCCCTCTGGGGGGCCCCGGCGAACGCACCACGGCGAGAGACGGACCCCGGGGACACAAGAGCATAGATAATGCTTAGTCACCATTATGAGCTCCACAACGACATTGTGCAGCACCTCTGATTCTCCGGCCCTTAAAGAGCCGTGGATTCAAAGCCTTCCCGTGACAGGTTCTACTTAATGTTTGTCAGCCGTCGCGGCGGCCATGACGCCGCGCTGAGTAAAATTCTCGGCGGGGGGGTCCTGACGGCCTGCCAGCAGGGCGCAAAGCACCTGCAGGAGCTGAAAAGGAGAAGACGAAGGATTAAAGAGCCGAACCGCATCTCCTGAATAAAAAAAAAAAAAGACACCAGACTCCAATTTCTCCTTATTACAACAGGAGGAAAAAGAGCTACATTCTAATGGCTCGCTGCAATAACAACTGTAAAATAATTATTAAAAAAAAAAAAAAAAAACGGTAACAAAAGCGCTCCCTCGTCCTCTTGCACCTCGTCCCTCTCAGCCCCCCATTGTTGTCGGTCATTGATACAGTGTCCTGTTCGGGAGATTCGCCAGACAAAAGAGGCATTTGGACATCTTTCGGGGGACGGTGTGAAATGTGAGATAATGGGGCCTCTTTAGTGGAGATGCCTGGTGAATTTAGACAGCAGAAAAGGACCAGTAGCACTCACGGGCATGGCGCCACACTGTGAAAAGTGTATTTATCAACTTAATAGCAGGTGTCTGATTGAACACGGCGCTGAACTCATAATCTCACGGACTTTGATTAGAGCAAGACACCTCCCGCGGCACAAAACCCCCATCCCTGTGCTCGTTGTGGAGAATTCGGATTTGCGTGGAAAAGGAACCTGAAACGGGGGCTTGGTTGGCTGTTGTTTTTCGCCGTTATGAGCGTGGTGTTACAGAGTGTGGCGTAGCAAAGTGTGGCGGAATGCGGGGTTGTCTCTCCTCGTTTCGTCGCGGATTAATCTGCTTGACTGGCGACAGCGCGAAACACAAAGTCCCCCGAAACGGAGGGGAAGGGGCGTGCGAGTGTTGAGAGAGTTTCCTGAGTGTCTCTTGCTAGCAATCTCAGGTGGGTGGAGAGGGGGAAAGGAGCTATTAAGTTAATAAAGCAGGAAGGCCCTTCGGGTGGCGCGCCGCCGCACCACTGAGTAAATGAGATCCAATTAAACACCGGAGCTGGGGCCGACAGCTCCCGCAGCCGCTCCCGCGCCCGGGGCATCCCTCTGTCACGCCGAGGGCCTGCAGGCCTGTGGACCTGGTTAACGCTGAGAGCACCGGCAGATCAGGGCCTCGGCCGCGACAGTCACAGCGGCTCGGTGCAGCTGTTCACCGCGCTGTCCCCAGTCGAGCGGGCAAACAACACACGGACCTGCAGGAAGGGAGCAAAAACGCTTCACAGGGCCGCAGCTCTTTCAGATTCAGAGTTCACATCCCAGTGACACGTGGGGCTTTTGAGAGGGGGATCACCGCTCTGGGGGGGGGGGTCACTCTACAGTGTGAGCGAATGAACGCTTCCCTTCTTCGCTTTTGTGAGATCTCAAAACGCTTCACGGAGGGGGGGAGGAGATGGCATCTCCACCCACGCTGACACCCAGCTTCCACCTGGGTGATGTATGGCAGCCATTATGCACGAGAGCTCTCGCCATACATCAGCTGCAGTCGGAGAGGCGAGGGCTAATCTAGCCAATTAAGATATAGGATTATTTCGGTGGCCGGGTTCAAGGAGATAGACTGAGCTTGAATGTGTCCATGATGTTGGGGTGCCCACCCCTGGTTTGCTATGGGCTCCATGGATCTCTATTGACTACAGGGATGCATGCTCATCCAACAGCAAGCAAGCATTCAGTGGGCTTCCCTTTATAATATCCAGTATGTCTCAGAGGGGTCGTAAGCAAAGCAAACTCCGAAGAAAGCCCGTAATTGAAAATCCGAGGACCATCTGAACGTGTCTGTAAAGCACATAGGGACCCAACTGCCATAACCATAGACACTGAAGCAAAGATTGCTGAATTATTTCTCCCATTAGCTTGACTGTGTTATTGATTACTCCCTCCCTCCAGTGAATGACACACCATTACCTCTCCTAGTTGCAGTATACAAGCCTCGTCAGTGTTGCCTCATGCATAATAAATACCTGACATTCTATGACTGTTACCTGCAGCATGTAACCAGTCAAACTGTAAAGAGTGTTTATTTGTGCCCCTGCCATTTTAAATGTTAGATATTAAAAATTAATGGGAATGATTAAGATACTTTAAAGCCCGCAAATGGTATATTTAAATATTAAGTCACGAGTAATTATGCAGAAAGAAATATTCATCCCCGTAGTTAGGGCAATTATAACAATTTCCATCAAGGGAATTCTCAGCTTGATTTTTGTTCTGAGCAATAGTGATTAACATTATGGTTATTAATTGGAGTCATTTTCCAGGACTTGGGGTATTTTTTTCTTCTCCTAGAAGGAGATGCATAGCTTGGGAAGGTCTGTGAAGAATCATTATTGATTGTCTGGCCTTTTTTTCCCTCTGTGTTTAAGAGGTGATTCATTCCTTCATGGACACAATGGGGGACCTCACAGCTAGAGACGAAGTTCCAGCGGGTTGACATCTCCTAGACCTGTTCAAAATTAAGCTGTTAAAAAAGAGGGTGAGGTCAGTCAGGCCCCAAAAGGATTATGGGTCAACTTCTGATACTATTGGTTTAATGACATGAATATGTTGATTGGCCACCATTCTGTTACTTGATCCATGTTGTGTGAAGCTAAGAGAGACGTGTCCTGTAAATCCATTGTAAAACACAGACTGTTTCTACTGTTAAATGTATGGTTGTGTTACAATACATGCATATACATGTAAGAAAGAACATCTTGCATAGCATTATTAGTGTGTATTGTATATATACTCTCAATCAACTTTTTACTGTAGGGGAAAAACCACCTATTATAATATAGTTCATCATGTTGTATGCATAATACAAGAAAAGCTATTCTATGTACACGTTATTGCTGTCCTAACTTGGGTCCTGGTCAAATTTGAGTCCTGCCTATTTTTCTTTCATTGTAGTTTTACAGTAAAGGATGTTACGATTTCATACATGCTACATCACAACAGGAGTTCCAACCAAAGATTCCTGACAAAGCTAACTATATCTAGATAAACTGGATTTGGCTGCTGGTATAAAAATCCAACTTACCACTTCCTTTCTGTGTCTGCCCAACTCCATATCTATTTTTTCCTGTTTGTGATGTTCAAAAAGGGGGTCAACAACCTCATCCTGATGGGCAGATGTGATCCCCAGAACTCCAAAGCCAAAGATTAATACCCCTACACCCGCATCCAACAGTCAACCTCTACACTCTCCAAACAGAAGCATTTGCTTGTCTGAGTCACTGTTTTAAGAGGAAGGACTGCTGGTAAACAGCGAATGTGAATTCAACACTCTGCCTCAAGCCTAAGGAGAAACTCATGGGGTAAGCAGTGAATCGTCTGCAAGTGAGTAGTGAATGACTGCCACATTGTGAGAAGGAATAACCGTATCACTGTATAAGGTAGAGGCAGCAAAAGCAGCTATGTTATCAAACGTATGTGAAACAAACTGAGAAACTCTTCCAGAGAAAGTAGACTGTTGTAATGTTGTCATGTGTACAGTTCCCACAAGCAATGCATATTTTTTTTTGTAGACAGGGGTTTAACAGGCAAGTTTGTCCGTGACAGAGAGCAGAGTAACTATGTACCAACAGTCCAGTCCGGGCCTTCATGTACTGTACACAACCACACATACTTGAAAAAACCAACACTCTCACCAGTCACCACTGTATTTATGGCATGAAAGTAATATGGTGTACACATTCTGTATGGCATGGGGGGTTTTCAGGAAAGCCCTAACCTGTTTTAAAATCCACAGGAGTATATAGGAATGAACTCAGCAGTTGTCCTTTCATAGCTTGTTATGACAGGGGGGGACACGGGGTCAGGTTGCCGGGATGATGATGTATGGACGGAGCTTTGAAATAAGTAAGTTCTCTTTTTCTGAACGTCGCATATTGACCTTGGCATTTCTGACAATGACATCCATCATCTGTTCGCAATCCTTCCAGCAGGCACAGTGAGTCCACGGTAGGGCCAGATAAACTGGATTAAGGAATAACAAAAATAGATGGATATCTACTGTCAAATGAGAGATGGATATGCCTCTTTTTTTCCCTCACACGTTTGCTTGTTCTCCCCTTCTTTGACGTGGAGGGGTCATATTTCAGAGCCCAACAGAAATGTCTGAGCGTTCTTTGATTATTATGTGCTTCGATCAATATCAGTTCATTATGAAGGGAACATATGTAATGCATTATTGAAAGCCTGTCTGGGAAATGAATTATTTTAAACACAGTTTAAATGTAAAACTACTGAGTCAACACACATTGTGAAATATTTACAAATTAGTATCCTAATTGTTTTTTTTTGTTTTTTTTTTGCTTTGTTAATGATAATGTATTTATCGTGCTCAGGAAGCTCATTTAGAGCTGATTGCAATGCACTGTCTGTACATTTTTCAAAGATGTGATGGTAATGCTTAATTTTTATGATGCTTAATTTTCACAAGCACTTTGGGCAGGCAGACACATGTAAACACTTTTACATATTCATATCAGTGATGCACACAGTCCAGTAAATGCAAGTAAAAACAGCACACTTGCCAACATATAGTACAGCAAAAACAGCTCAGAATGACGTCTGCCAGAAACAGTCTGGCACTGTATTAAAAGAACATTTTTAAATAAAGCAAAAATAATGAACCAGGGGAAACTATTGGACATAGACTTACAAAAACCGTCTTGGTGGGTGCCTCTAATCACCAACAGTTTTTATTTTGGGTTTAATTTTCTTACACATGGGAAGTACAATTTTATGTAATTTCAGTCCCTTTAACCTCTGATTAAAATAATGACCGTTTGTTGAATTTGCGATAACATTTGAAAGGAGCATCTGCAGCATACTATAGAAGCTGCTGTGAGTATCCTTACAAACAGCTGGCCCAGCTGGGACCCTGCTGACTCTGACCTCTGCCTCCACAGCCCTGCAAACTCTATTAGAAACATGATAAAACCCAAAGAAAAGGAGAGCATTGTCCTCACTTATATAACCTCCCTGCATACCGCTGGACAGTTCCTCAGGAGGGTTCAGGTTAAGTGCCTTCCTCGTGGGTACGGCAGCAGTATCCCGGTTGGGATCTGACCCCGCGACCCTCCGGTTGCAAGCCCAGCTCCCTAACCACTGTGTCCCTTGACTTAGAGAGGGACTACTGGGAATACACTGCTGCTCAGCTCGTAAAGCCGACTACTGGCAAAGTAAACGCCCCAGCCATTGTGACAGACGACTCCACTCCAGAGTAGGGAACTGGGACGCCCCAGTCCCAAACACAGATCACAAAGCCACAGAGACCCTGCACACAGTAGCACGAGGCTCTTCTGTGCCACAAGCATCCTGTTAGCAAATCCGCTGTTGCTCTTATTTATGTCACAATTATGTCATCTCAAATGTACAATGCGCTTCATTTGTTTTTAAGTCACAAAAAAGTGTCACAATCCAGGCTTGGGATATTAACTGCTATAAATCAGTATTCAATTTACAATGACCTTAATATTCCATGAATAGAGCCCAAAGCGTCTTTGCAGGTTTCCGTATTTTCATCTATATTTAATTTCAAATATTCACGTAATAGTACCTTTCATAAGTTGCCTAAAAATATCAAAATTCAGAGAAAAAATTAAAATGATGTAAATTCAGATTAAATGCTCATTGTCTGTGTCTAAAAAATCTAATCCCATTCATGAAAGCCATTTCTATTATCAGAGCCCACTCTATTAAATATTTCATGTAAATGTTTTCTGTTGGCTGGTATTTGCTGTGATTCATAATTATTCATTCATGATTTTGCTGTTAAACTATTAATTATTAACACAATAATATACAACTGAATATACAATAATATACAATTTAATCAAATGGGAGCTACTTTCCACCCTTTGATTGAATTGTTCAATATTAGACAGCGATATTGGAATTATGCATTTAATTACAGAAATATGCTTGTATCAGTTCTTAGTGAACTTTTTTATGCTTGAACTGCTCATTTGATAATTATAAAATATTGTTCTTATTTGCATGATTGTATTTATTTACAAGTTACTATAAAAATTGATGCATGCAGGACAGTATAAAAATGTTACATTGATATATATTTGAATTTGCATTTTCAGTATATCAATATGTTGTACATATAAATGCACAATTCTTTTTGCATCAACATTTATAATTTTTTAGAGAAGAAATACATATCTGTTGAAATATTCATGTGCGTGTGTAGTAGAAATGTTCAAATACTTTATAGTTAAACAAAAATTTTGTTTTATATCACATAGCCTTTATTAGCAGCACTTAATATTACCCACTTTTCTTACAGCTTTCAGTAATTATTCCTTGAAATACAGACATAACAACATTGACCAGGTTCAAAATAATGTTTCCTTTGGAATATAGTTTTTGAACCACAAAGGTTATTCAAAAATGTTGCAAAAATTTTAACTCCAATCAAAATTATAACTGTAATATAATTTAATGAATAAATGATGTAAACACGCTGTTGTGTGTTTTACATTTGGAACAAATTCAGATAGTTACATCTGCATATGCGTAAATTCTCTCAACTTTTTTTTTATGTTCCCTGTTTAATAAAGCAAATAATTTAAAGTTATGTTGTGCCTGAGGTGACACAATCTTCGTGTACAGCTTTGTAAATGTGTGCTCCTATAAAGTTTTTTTCAGTTCTGTAATGTTGTCAACAACCAACAGGGAAACACAATATAATCTAAATTAATAAGAATATAACGCTTTAGTTTATTAGTCTCCCAACATGGTCCTGTTTTTCGATAATGAAGTTTTATGACTTGGACATGGGATACAGGTTCCATGGGGATAGATTGCAGTGTGAGGTGTGCACCAGATGTTCTGATTTCTTCCTGCTCATAACCGCACAAGCACCACGGAATATTCTTACATTTTACCTCACACGCTCCCAATAAAGAGCACCACAGAGGGCCAATGACATGGCAACGGCTGCATGTTGTGTGTGGAGTTTGACTGTTTGCAGGGTCGTCTCTGGCAATTTTTGGCCAGAAAGCCTTGGTCGCATTCTAAAAAAAAAAAAAAACGAAGCACTCATTTTGTAACACTGGCGAAAGCACTTGCATTGAGAAGCACAAACTAAAATGGAGAGGGTACGTTGACCCCCCCCCCCCCCCCCTCGCCCCCCCCGCCTGCCCCCCTTTTTTTCCTTTTCATGGTTGAACCATTCTAAAACTTGGACTCGCAGCACCCTCTACCAACATGTTTGTGAACTGCACCCCCCAAAACACCCTTTAATTGTCCACCAGCCAGCCTGCCCCGCTGCTTCAGAAATTTTAAGAGAAACCATGAAAGGGGACGTGTTTAAAGGTTTCATCAACTGTGACCGGCCCCTGTCTGCAGTAAGCAATGTTACACAGGGCACGGTTACGGCATCCTCAAAGAGCTGCCTGAGGGACAGCGCATTGGGGAGGAGATGCAGGTCTCAGAACTTTCCCACCTTTCCCTGCCGCCACGGCCGCTAAGCCTCCGCGGGAGGCAGCCAGGCGGCTTTGAAAAATAACACCTCTGTTATTGCAAGTGGCAGGGACGAAGCGTGCTTTGCAGATGGCCCCCGAGGTCTCCTCACCCCTGGCCGAAACGCAGATGGAGAGACAAGGGTCTTTGAACAGGGGGTGCGGGCAGCTCTCTCATCCTGCGCCCTCTCTCTCTCTCTCTCTCGGAAAGAGAGCAAGCTTCTCTGGCCGTTCGGAGGTCAAGCCCGCGAAGCCACGTCTGCAGAGAGCTTCGTCTGCTTCCATGAGAGGTCAAACGTATTTCTTACAAAACAGCAAAAATGACCACTGCTTGTTATTTCAGAAAGTGTGTGTCTATATTCCAGAAACACACAAAGGCATACACACACACACACACATACACACACACACACACACACGCACACACGCCCACACACACACACACACATGCCCACTCAAAGTCGATAATTGGTCACCACACAGTTACACCTAAACCATAGTTCATTGAAGAGTGAAGTCACTTACAATTTCTCCCTCATGTATCCTGCTTTCTTTGCGGCACTGTAAGTAACAGCTATAACCACCATTATTACAGAAGCAATGCTGGAATAGTTACTATAGCAGTTATTACTTCAGAAATAAATGCGTGAAATACTGGCTCCTGGAAATGTAACACAGACCATAAAGAAACAGGATGTATGTTTCATGAACTATGAAATATGCCCAATAAAATATTATTATTCATTCCACACAGTGTTATTATATCAATGTTGGATTTGCACTTCAACTTTCTACTATTAGTATTAGCTGAAGCTGTAAAATAAATTACAGCGGGGATCACTATTAAGCCATATTAAGAGCGGGCCCCCTCCATGAAGCTTACACATGCAGGGTCCAATAATGGATATGAATGGAAATGCAGGAAGCAGACCAGGACCCTGGTTAGCCCACATCGGAGAGAATAAATCACCGCCGACCCGACCACGGTGACAGAGCTTTTTTGCTCCATCTGGAGAAAGAAACGCCGTGCGCTGAACTTCTAACCCGCGCCCCGAAATCATTTTTAGCCGAAAGCTGACAGCCTGCGTGGCGACGTTTGACAGAGCCTGTCTTGATGTCCTGTGACACTTTTCCTGCGCAACAGCAGGCTCACTCCTGTGACTCAGACCTCTGCGGAGGTGATCTGATGTTTTTTCCTCCTCTCTCTCTGGCAGGCGGAGAGGAGGAGACCGCTGGCATTTCTCCACTCTCGTCCCATCTATTTCTTCTTTTTAATTGGGTTCCTTCTGTTGGCTTTTGTTTAGTAAAATTAGCCCCAATTTATTTCCCCAGGGGGAAACGAGCTCTGGACAAGTCCTGTTAACCATAAGTTCATCACACAACTTCATCAGAGGAAAATTCAGTTGTAGGTGAAATTAGATCATATTATAACATCAGGGAAGTGCGTATAATGATCTTTCCCTACCATGTCTTAAGGTTCTTGTTTTCTATGTGCAGGGTAATGTTCTAAAAATGATATTTACTGATTCTTTTGGTGTCAAATAGTGTTTGGCTTATGTTTGGAAATAGCTTGAGTTTTTAAGCATTACCTGTATTCTGTTTATAGCCAGCTCTGTTTTGTGGCTATAATTTGGCTCCAACTCATTATTATATAAAGGTCTTATTTATAAAGGTTTTTATTTATGTGTCATACGGTAATTAGAGGGAAGAACACCATGGAGGAAACTCCAGAATTCAACTTATATGGACGGCGATGATATTCTATGGGCTGGAGAAAAATAAGGATTGTGTAAAGTGACAAATACAAGACAAATCTTGAAATTCAGATGGATTTTCAGGAAGACCATCTACTATTGTACAGTAATGAAGACATAGGAACAATTGTACACATCTCAGACGTTTGGATGTCCTTGTGTTTAATTCTTTTTTATTTTAGATCTTGTGGAATAATAAAAGTCATCAAGAGAAGTATACGCAACTGCTATTTTTTTTTTTTTTTTTTTTTTTGCCTGCCATATCAGTGGTAGAAACAAATCAAATTACTTGAGCAAAGGATTGCATTATATATTTTTATATATATATATAGTTTAACATGCAGCTGCTCTAGTTCTTGTCATCATCAATTTGTAAAAATATCCAAATAATAAAAAAAAATCTCACATCAAATTTAGGCTCTTTTCAAAAAAAAGATTCCAAGACGAGTAAAATTTCTTGCATTTCATGGTGTGTCAAGCCATATGGCCACATACATATTCCTCATTTCATACGTTTCCTCTGACATCAATAATACCTTCATATCCAGTCGAGCCTGGATCGCTTCCAAAACAATTATAAAGTTGCCGTGGAAACTGGCGCTGGGTGCCAGTGTGTGGCATGCTGTCTACCTTCAGATAACCGGACTGAAAGTCATACCAAATAAAACACAGGATTGAACTGGAGGCACACATACTAATATCTGTTTGGTAAAACGGCTGGTGTTAAATCCCATTCAAATTAAAATCATTGGGGAGTTTTTTAGCCTTGTACATTTCCCCCATATATATAACTAATGGAAAAACATATATATATATAATATACTATATATTTTTTTCCATTTGTCATGCTATACTGTCCATTTTATTTAAAACAGTAATACCAAAGAAAGTAAGAGGGAGAGAATGTAAACCCATAACAGCATTACAGTATATGTGAAGGTAAAATGCTATCCGTCAGGGGCACTGGCGTAATGTATTGTAACCTTATACCGAGATAATGAACAGGAAGATGAAAATGCAGTAATGGAAGCATTTTTACATTCATCTTTTGGGTACTCATTATGTGGTGCGCGTGACAGCCTCGTTAGGGCTGGACTCCAGATTACCCAAATTAATGCAGAGCAGCACCTCTTTCATATATACACATGTACAGCTTACACATACACACACACGCACACACACACACACACACACACACACGCACACACACATCCAAAAACAGAGAGCTTGTGTGAGCTGTGCGCACACATACTTATAGATGCACATACAGCTCAAAGAAAGGCACGTGTGTCCATACACATGCATACACAATTACAGTGCATAAAATTACAAAAATCCATGTGTTACACGTACACATACACGCACACTCACACACAAAGCTGTTTTTGAATTGCCGTGGTAAAAAAAAAAAAACTCCCAGGGAATATTCATTGTACTGATTGCACATCTATCTCTACCCCAAAAAGAGCTGAACATCACAGCATGGTCAGGAGTGGTTGCTGGGGCCCACCTGGTCAGATTTTCAGTGTTCTCAGACTATCAGTCTATGTCTGTCTGGAAAGGTGATGTCTGGGAGAGGCCTTATTCTGACTCTGTTGTATAACTGTATTTGATATTGATGAGGGTAGAAAGGGGGAACAGACTATGAGGCTTTGACTGTGTGAGGGGGTAGCATTCCCTTTTCTCCTTAGGGTTATCACAATGGTCTGAGGGGTCTCTCTTGCCTTATTTTTCCATTGGCACAATAAATACGATGTGACCTGATGAAAAATAAAACTGGTGATTCACGGGGATATGATATGACGTGGTAAAGTGTAGCTAAAACAGTAAAAAAGGGCTCAATGTTGGATCAAAGGTGTTGTATCATTAGAATAACGACTGCACCCAAAAAAGATAAAGACATCATTGAAAATTTCCAAATCATCAGAAACTGACCAATGTCTAGCAAATTACAACCTTCAATTTCCCTCACAATGTTATGTTAAGCACTAACAAATACATGCATCCACCTTGAAGTTAAAATATTTTTTTCTTAACTGAAATTGCAGTGCAAGTGAAAGAGCAGCAAAGGCTTACTCACGCAAATGTTTTCCCTTTTTTCAGTGACTTATATCTGCACGCAAAATGTTTCCATAGCATGATAAATAATTCCCTTGAAAGGCAAAGCATTGTCAAATCTATTTTAAATTATGCATAGGTAGCCTGAATAATGTTATTAGTCATTTATTAATTAAACATGCCTCCTTAGCTGCGCTCCCATCTGAAGTGTCAGCTCATCTGGGGTAGAATCTTCATTTGTTCTCATTAGAGTATTCCAGAGAAATCAATAATTGCATTCTTGGGAATAATTTATTATTCAAAATAGCCCTAATAAGCCCGCTGCTGTCATTTTCAGCAATTGGTATGAGTGAAGATATTTTTTCCCCATTTTACTACTATTCAGTGTGTGTGTGTGTGTGTGTGTGTGTGTGTGTAAGACTACATGAGTGTGTGGCTGTTTGTTCTCAATTCTTTTTTTTTTTCAACAATCAATGTAGATGCATTATCAAACTGCATTTTTATCCTTGATTGTTTATTGTGTCATGTGTGGTTGCCTGTGGTTTGAACTTTTCATGTAATGCTGCATCCAGTCTACCCTTGTGCATATTGTTTGCACCCACCTTACTCCCAGTCAACAGTGGGGGGCACTGGGTTTCTGTTGTTCACGGACTCACTGTTGATGGGCAACGAGATACATTTACCTCTGAACCAGTAGGATAACCCTTACCGTGGTGTAACATTTGGCAATAATGTGCAGTCTATGGTGTGTTTTTTTTTTTCTTCCATAAAGTCAAACAGATGTTGTTATGACCAAATTTATGTGGAACTATGACGACAATCCATGCTCATAAACGTAACCTATGTACATTTGTTATGGTGAAATTCCTCATATATAGACATTTTCTACAGTCATATTTGTTTTAAGTTGCGCTTTGATGGTAAACTTCCAGACAGCTCTATAGGCAGTGGTTGTAAATAGTATGGGGGTCATTTTATTTATCCGTCTCAGTGGCCAATGGTTAGACGCTTTGCATTGGATGTTGAGCTTTCAGGCATGCAACTTTCACGAGGCAGTTGGCGCCAAACATTTACAATTCACACAAAGTTCCTTTAAATGTCTGTGTTCCTTTCAACCAACCTATTATTCACACTGAAGTTGAGAATTTATAGCACATTAACGGGATTTAAAATGAGTCCTATTCCACTCTATGAATTGTTCTCAGTTGATAACAGTGATATTAACAATGTCTTTTAACAATAGGCTGACTGACATTGAAAAATGTTTTGAATGAAAAGAAAAAGTGTTTCAGAGCAATGAGGGAGGCCTAACTGCTTTTCTTCTGCAGGTGGGAGTTATACATTTGATAAAATAGCATGTGTATGCATAGAAAATAAAATCCTTTTATCTATGCTATTACTGTTGAAGATGGAAGCAGATTTCAGTAGCTTTGCTCTTTAACACCACATATGCAAGAAAACCTGTACTAACACCAATAATAGTACTAATACTATTTGTAATATTTTGAAATAATGAGATAAATCTCTGCCGTTCAAAAGGAAAAAAATACAGCAGGTTTTAGACTTTATCAGACTTCGGGTTAATTCAACATGTTCTGCAATGAAGTAGGGACAAATTATAAAATATTTCATTTGATTTTAATAACACTTGAATAACACTTTGTTTTTTCTGTTTTTTTTTTTTTTTTGCTTTGTTTTTACAATTCAGACTTTAAGAAGCAAAAACAGTGTTGCTTGTGAACATAACAAACAAACATAACATTTTCAGTGCTAAAATCTTTCATAGAAATAGTCAGATTATTTCCTAATTACTGCATTTAGTCTAATGGCACGATCATCAATGTACAGTAGTGTACATACACTTAGTTCATGCTCTGTTGCTATTTACAGTGTTTCTTGCAAAACCACTACCCTCCTGCAGAAGAGTTTCTAATGGAACAGACCTGAAAACACTTTCAGTTTCAATGTGAAATGTATGACCTTATGCATCAATTTATTTATTTTTCCTAATAACACAGCAATGTTTTGCTGACAGCCTGATCCCTAAAAAAAGAGCACTGAAAGTCAAAATTAATTATCTGAAAGTGACATAAAACAAAAAGGTCAATGGTCAATCCCAAAACAAATGATCAATCCCAAACAGTGTGCAAAGCTGGTAGGCACTTACACCAAAAGATTTAAGGCTGTTATTGCAGCAAAAGTTGGCGCTATCAAATGTGTGGGAGTTGAATACTTATGCAAACAGAATATATCAGTTTTTTATTTTTTCTGAAAAATATTTTCTAATATAAAACCAGTGTCACTTTAAAATAATTGACTTGGTGTTTCAGTATTTGAAATAAAATATCCCACAGAATGAAATTTCAATGTATCATTTCTAGTTCAGTAAAATGTTAGAATTTGTTAAGGGACAAAGAAAAAGCTAGAATGAAACCGACAGTGTGAGCAATAAATACTGAGTACTGAGTGTGCACTAAATACTGTCGTTATGATGTGTATGGAAGTACACTTAGGTGTAACAAAAATACAGTCTATATATTCTGTATTTTAAGATACATGATGAAATGATAAAGGCATTCCTAGTGCATCGGTGCCAGGTCTCTTCAGCTTGTGTTGCTTTCCTCCTTTTAAGCTCGGGCTTTTTCTCCTAAATGAAGAAGGTAGGGCGCCTTGTATGCAAGTATGTGTGTGTTCCTTTGCAAGTAAAAGGTGACTTTAAAATAACTACCGCAATGAAGGCAATACATCATCCTGTGTCAGAAAACGAAATAATAAAAATCAGAAAACAGAGCTTCTTAATACTGTCCATGAGTGGCCATAGTCTATGACACATCCCAGTTTTCTTGAAACCCAGGATGTTTTCATTTGAGACACAGTTATGCAATGCTTCAGTTGTATTTGCAGTTAATTGGCCATCTGCTGTACACAGTTGTGTTTAACTCTGGGTGGGTGGGTTAGCAGCCATGTAAAAATGGCCACTGTGGCTGTATTGATGTGGTAACCATAGTTCTGGCAACTGAACTAACCTAAGGTTTGGATTACATTTTAAGGGCCTGAGGCTGACTCCAAAATGAGGGTTGGCAACATTAAGAATCACATGAGCAGGAGCAAGGTCTGTGGCTTTTTTTAACAGGTGTACAGTAGGGCTTTATGTTTTGGCTTGACCTGACATAGTTTAAGCCCAGACTTGGTACTTTCCCACTTCTTGAAGTGGTAAGATTGTAACTTATTTCAGCCAGTGCAGGATATTTCTCAGGTGTACTAACTGAGAAGGTCTGCAACTCCCTTGTTTAAGTTTTACCTTGTTTAACTAACTCATTTCTGAAATACCATCAAGATGCCAAGAAACTGGAAAGATTTTTGATGTCAGCTGGAGAAAAAATAACATTCAGTGGAGACTCAGTGGAGTGCAGGGAAACAGATTATGATGATAAATTATGATTGTTAATTTATAAAGTAAACATAAATTAAGTTAATCAGGTTTACAATAACCTGTTTAATAGGTTTCACAGTATACATAATCTGCTAATAGCGATTGCTCTAATTGGAGTATGGGGAAGAGGACAAACTGATGCCAGACACACTTTTCAGCACCCTCTCTTCACCCTTACAACTTTAGTTTCAAACAGACATTAAGGATTTAGTTCAGTGAAACTAAATCCTGGCTACAATAAATCAACAGTATCGTTTTCATTGACTAACAGCCCTAACATGGGACAAAGATTTGCAGGTGTTCAACTGTTGATGTTGTGGATCTTGTAAAAATCTTGCAACTAAATTTGTTTGCACTCATGACCATGCATACAACAATCAAGGTAAATGTTAAGGTATTAATTACAACAGAAAAATGCCAAGATAGCCTCAAAGTACCAGTGGCCAATGGAATCCTGTTGACTCTACGGTGCTAGTTTAATTATTCCTTTGCAGGTGTCATTATGCCTTTCAAGAACCAGAAAAGACAAGCAACTCCAGCTGTCTTTAAAGAGATGAGCAGACCAGTAAAGCCAAAAATCTTCTTCTCCACCTACACCTGTTCTGCTGGTTAGTAGCGAATCATTCAGTGCCCACTTTGCAAATGTGAACATGGCAATAGATTACCGCACTTTGAACATCGGTAGATATTTGGCTCATAGAATAATATATGTGGGTGAAAAAATGGCTTGCATTTCATACCATCTTGGAGGGAAAAAAAAACAACTTCAACAAGACCATAAAAGTTTGATGCCGCCCATGATTTCAGGCTAATTTTGGGGCTTTCGGGCCATTCTCCTCATTAATCAACTGGTGAGATTCATTGGTTGTATGATGTAATGGGACCAAGTGCATAGGTGGAAAATTTTTAACACAGAATTGTGTGTGTTGAAGTGTTTTAAAAAATAATGTCAACTACCAGCAGTCTTAAAAATAACCAAGCTGCATGACTGATGAGGGCTTGCTTTCGTTGGGTGGTAAGATTGTGCAACTGAACTGGATATTTTGTCTGGCATTGTGCTGTTGACCTATGCGATTAGTCTGACAACAGTGTTCTGTGGTGAAGTGTGTATGCTGAAAAGATACAAGTTGTAATTCATTGCCTATAACTGTGTACATAAACTGTGAACCTTTTAACTGCCAATATTATTTCTGTCCTGCGTACGTTAGCACCAGAACAACAAAAGCCTTTCTCCTCCTGTTAAGAATATTGTGTTTTTGTGTTACATTGTGTACCATGTGTGTCTTTCCCTGAGACTGCTCTAGCTGAATTCAATATTGATGTTCCAAATGAAGATTTGGAATGAGAATGTTCAGACGATTCCTATGCAATTGACTAAGCCAAAATAAACCAGTTATATGCCCTAATATATAACCCCTCTGACCTCTTCCTTCCCACATCATCTGTTCATGGCATCCCTCCTCCACCCTCAGCCTCATGGCTGACTACTTTGCACTACAGTACAAGAGCAGCACCCTATCAGGAAATGCAACATCAACCTTTCAATTAGCCTGGCAACCCTTACAAAATGATGTAATGATGTAAAATGATGTAATTACTAGACCTACTCCTTGCCACAATGTCAGTCTGCTGCATAACAAGATCATAAGGAATCGTTAGTTATGCTTCTCACCATCATATTTTGCCAACAGCTACAACTATTCATTGTAGCCAGTCAAATGACCTCCAGCCCCTTGAGAACAGAAAAGAGATGGATATGATTTTGGTTGCATGCATCAACGTAGCTAACTACCTATCTTACTAAGCTCACAAACAAAAATTGGTTATAATAATGTAGACATATAGCCTCAACTGGCAGCAAAAAACATCTCTCAAATGTATTTTTTATCATATTCAGTGTAACCACCAAGCATAACCTTGTCTGTGTCAATTTGTAACAGTTATCAAAGGTAAAACATGGGCTTTAACATCGTGATCCTGGTAATATTCCAAGCCAGCTACAAAATGTAATCTCTGTGTTAACAACGGCTCCAACCTATCTTATTTTATGTTCACAGAAATTGCTCATCAGCTAGCTCACTAAAGCACTACCAAGCTAGCCAACATGTGGCCTGCAATGATCGTGACGGCTATCAATTCTATATCCAGTCAATCAGTTTAACTAGTTAGCTAAATAATGTGCTTGCTATCTCGCTAACTAGCAGGCTACGTAGATTGCTAGATACGAAGCAAATTATGGCAAGCCCTCTTAACATTTAATCACACTTTAGCGAACAAATGATGTCAGAAGTGGGATGGGTTGCCGTGAGGCCATCAGAGGCATGCCCAGTGTGTGAGCTGTACGAGGGACCCCCAGGTTCGGTTGACCCCGGTGTGTGAGGGACCCCAGAGATAGGTGAAGCACCAGTGAGTGGGGCACCCTGGGATGGGAGAAATACGGCGGGGGATGCGTGAGGGATGCCTTGGTGCGTGAAGCACATTTGCGCGCTTCCCGAAGGGGAGGGCAATGTGACGGAGTGCCATCACTATGGTTGAGTATGCGCTCTGAGTGCTATACTAACGAGCCTGGCTCTTTGGCGTTGCGGTCAAAGTCGCATGGTTGGCACCCTGTAGACCTGGGTTTGAGGCCGGGTGGGGTAACTGCTCTTGCCCTTTGCTACACACACATTGGCACAAGTGAACAGTTCAATACTGCCGTAGTTAAGTTCTTACTAGTGATATTTGTTCACTAATAAGAATTCAGTTTAATTCATAAAAGTCAAATGTTCTTCACATGTTTTACTAGTTACAATTTGCTCACACTAGTGAGTTATTTCGTTACTAGTGGCTTTGTTACTAGCGGTTTTGTTACTAGCTAGGCCCTTTCGATAGACATCTCATTTATTAACTAGATAGTTATTATTAAGTAATGATGGAGTATATTAGTTACTGATCTCAAATAATATCAAATAAAATCTTCTTTTTTCCAGGAAATATATAGGTGTATAAGGTACTGTAGTGTGCTAGTAAGAATGAAAATTGAGATTGCTAGCCAACTAGCAAGCAAATAAGGTTGAGAATGGATCATGGGCTAGCAACCTTTTCTCAAATTTCAACTCCTTAACTCGTTAGAAACATTGATAATGTCAAAAAAGGCATCCCTGATCTTACCTGATATGTAAAAATTAGCTATGACGGTGTTGTGAATAAACACAACACCCAAATAAATGATACCACTGTAAAAGTGGTTTCAACATACAAAATTGACAAGTTACTGACGTATACAAAAAAATGTCTTCATTATAATTCAATAGATGCACTAGTATCTTTCATGAAAGGTCTTTCATTAAAATTATTTCAATCAAAACGAAGCCAAGCTACACAAAACAATGTGGGCTGCATTATCTCACGCAAACCTATAGACTATCTACAACAAAGAAAGAAAGAAGGAAAATGTACATGTTAAATATTTCCCCCTGAGCAGTGTCATTGTTCACAAATAGTGAATTTTACACCTAAATCTGAAAAATTAATAATAAAATAAATTGTAAGGATATCTAACTTTTATTATTTCTTTTCTGAAACTCTTAATTCCCCAAACCCACATCTGAAAATTTTTAGCCATTTTTTAAAGTTCCTAGTTACAAATTTTCCTTAGTGGCCTAACCTAGATAATATTTTAGGTGTTTTTAGTGATCTCTTAGTGAAATCCTCGATTTTTGAACCTCTATGGAGAAAAAACAAAAAACTAGCCCTGTGGTACACAGACTATACGTCCACAATTAAACAAGCCTGTCATAAAAAGGAAAGAGCAGTCACATTATTTGTTGACTCAAATGAAGAAAATAAAATCAATCCTATATTCATTTTTAACATGTTTCCTAATTTTTACCCATTTTTCCATGTTTCCCTTTTAGCTCTATGTTTTCTGGGCTTTGGATTCCATTACATTACCTTACATTAATTTAGCAGACGCTCCTGTTCAGAGTGACTTCCAGCACAAGAGGATATAAGTGTATCCATTCAAGTTAAATAAGAAACAGTGTCAGAGCAAGCTACCAACACTCCCAGACTAATGAGTGTGAGCTAAACACCATTGAAGGACTACCACAAGTTAACTTGTGCTAACCTAAAACTACACAGCCTAGAATTTCTTCTGGAGTATGCAGTGTTTAGCATTTTGAGCCAATTTAATAGTAAAAATGTGAGTATAGTGGTAAGGAGCACAGCACGCAACCCTAAGGTTGCTGGTTTTATCCCCCGCTGAGGCACTGCTGCTGTACCCTTGGGCAAGGTTCTTAACCCAGAATTGTCTCAGTAAACATTCAGCTGTATAATGTAAATTGCTCTGGATAAGAGCATCTGCTAAATGACAATTATGTAATTTCAAATAAAATTTGATTCATGAATGCCCCAGGAATGTTCCCGCACAACATAGTATTGCATCTTTCCAACTGTGATTGGCTGTTCTCTATGTACTGGATGTTGTTATCGATTAAATAACATATTGTAAAATTAAACTTCTAAAGGTCAAAAAGCTATAATTAACTAAACTTATGGTAGTGACAGTAAATGGGTTTCCTAAGTAATCTTAAAAGCTTTTCTTTAACATTGAAACCAATAGTAAGCAGCAGTTGGTTTTGAAAAAAAAAAAAAAAACTTTTAGAGAGACGTGATATTAAGCCAAATTACATTATTTGTGTCAATTTGTACTTTTCTCCCGTTTCCATATCCACTGAATCTCTAATCCTGAATCTTCACTCATAGAAGGTTCTGGTTCTTGTACTCAACTCATCAGAACATCCTCTACCATTGTTCTCTGTGTGACATTTCCTCTCTTGACCTGCCGGCCATTTTGCCCTAAATGCTGTCATACAACTCAGCCCACAGTACATTTTGTACTAAGTGGGTGGAAGTGCACTAGCTCCCTTTTTGCACCCAAGTAGGTCCTTATTGTTTGATTATTTTGCTCAGTGCAGTTAAAGATTTCAGATGTGTCCTTTTGGCTCAAAATGTCACTCATACCCCTCTGCTTCTCAAACTTCGACAAAGACCTTTGCAGGCAAATGGTCATTGACCTCCATAAGCTGAGAGATGACTTAAAAAATCATTTAAGGGTACTGGTATAGTGGCAGCCCCAGCATGAGGACAGTGTGTCTTACCACCTTGGGAAATGAGTCATTTTTGGTAGGTGGCAGTACATTGGGGGAAGAACATTTGTTGAGTGATATACAGCTACAGTGTTGAGTTATGTAAAATAATAGAGAAAGTTTGGGCGCCATTAGTCCGGAATACAGTTTCATTACAGTGTGTGAGGTACTGTTGACTTTAACAATGAGAGCTAAATGAAAATAAATTGTGGAGTATGAATAATTGGAGAATGAGTAATTTGCACTAGTAGGTGTCTTGAGGTGTTTTCACGATTAAAGTGTTTTTGTTAAGATATCAAATCTTGAGTGGCAGACCTATTGTTGCAAATACGTTAGCTTGCTTTGCTTAACTGTACATATCCCTTTTGTATGAAAGATGTTTTGTGATGACTGTTACCATATTCTGTCATCAAAAAATTATTTGATGTATCTAAACATTGTTTGATCGTTAATGAGTATAAACATAGCGCCGACTGATGGTGTGTTAAGGCTCCTTCGGATGTTGGTTATGCTTCAGTACGTCATTCTGCGCATATGCCACTACTCTTTATTTTATATGAATGGATTTTCCTATTCGCAATACCCAACTACACCAGGCCATATCAATGAATCCAGCAGAATCTGTGAAACTGTACGACGTATAAAGCCACAGTTAGATTATCCACGACAGACCTCTACAACGGTGTTTGTCTAATATCCCGCCTCACAATACTCTGGGCCAATAAAAATGTGCATATATAAATATACGGGCGTGAAAGCCAATTACAACATAGCATCGAGTAGATTCTTTGTTCCTATTTTAGGATTGGTCCGTTCATTTTATGGGTAGGGACAAAATGACGCCTTCCAATGATAGCACGGGTAAGGAAAGGTTTACGGTATCTAGTACTTAATGCTGTATACATCTCTCGAGGTCTGCTCAAATTACATACTGCTGAATTTTGGGGGATAAAATCTGGTGAGTCTTGGTCAGAATTTGTTGTTTTAACAACATTTTACTAATTCATGTCTATGAAGTGTTGCGTATCATACATTTTTTTTTATTAGGAATTGCACCACCAGCTCAGGCTATGCCGTTCCCGGAATACGCCCCCTCAAGATGGGAGCGACCTGCATTGAGATAGCATATAAGAAATAAAACATTTTTTTCCACGTTGTTAGTAGTGTGCGACCTTTCATTATATTTACATGAACGACATTGTGCATTTCCTTTATGAATAATGGGTGAATAGGAAGGATATGGTGTGGCATTCGTATTAAATGGCTTAATGCATGTGGGCCAGTGAGCTGGTAATTGGATTCCCATTGGTTGTTTACGAACAGTATAACAGTACTGAATGTTGCGACGTAACGGGAGGCTCACAGTTCATGGAAACATCGCACTTTCCTGATTTATTTACTGAACAATTCATTACAAATTCAGCCTTAATGGTAGTGACAGTTTCGCTGTTACAACTTTGCGTGGTGACTAATCATTTAGTATCTGATGCGCACGCAGCATGGTGCCTACTGGGCATCTTGATTATACCTAATTTGAGATTGACTAAACAAAAAAATCGTGCTTAATAAATATTGGGCTTGTTTCGCCCCAAAATAAAGCGACCTATGACCGTAAGCAACCCCAAGCCAACAGTTAAAAATAAAAAACCGTTGCGGCTGAATCGCCAACATTTTATTTTTTGTTCATAGGTTCGTGAACCTATACAATAATATCAAACACACACACACACACACACACACACACACACACACACACACACACATCCATAACCGTTGTACATTACTTTACAAACGGTAACGCGAGAAGGCAATTCTCAAATGTAACAATAAGCATCTAAAAGTGCCTGTTATTGCAAGAAACACAAGATGGTGCTAGATCTCACTTTACCGCCAATACCGCACAGCACGTACTATAGATAGGTTTATAAAAAGTCCTTGTTTTTACTAATCATTTAAAATGGTTTAACAGGAAGTAAAATTTATTCTGATTGTGCTGTAAATATTATTATCAATATTAATTAATTAATTAATTGTATTCAGTTAGAAGCATTATGAATAGTTCCAACGCAACAGAAGCATAGATCAAATCCATTAACGGTTTCACTTACATTTATTGGTAATGTTGTTTCTATCGGTCATAAACATAGAAATTCTGGCACGTATGAATTTATGAATGAGAAGATTTTAAGATATCATGTCAAGGTAATGACCATCAGTGGATTCCAGTTAGTCAGTCAGGTAAATTTTATTTAATCTTGTTTCATCGCTACTGAAAGTTACAAAGTCAAGTAAAAGTTATTAGGTATGAATCAGAACAGTCTAAATTCTCCCCAGGCTGCAGTACAGTAACTGATTTGTATTGTTGTAGAATTGTTACTATTGATCATAGATCCCAATTTTGTTTTGTTTGTATTTCTATTTCATTTTGAAATTTACAGATAAAGATTTCTTCTTTATAGTCCCCTTATCTATATGAGCAATCAATATTGGGTTGCAGTTTTATTTTTACTTTAATAATATTCTCATTTGTCTTCCAAGCATGTCTAACACCCCACTCCTTCCTTATGTACTGCCCTTCCTCCAGTGTCTACACATGAATATGTACATGGTGCCCAACCCCCCCATGCCAGGGTGTCCTCCAGGCCTGGAGTACCTGACACAGGTGAGCTTCCATGTATGCAGGTAGGCATTTACAATTCAGGCTCTAAAAGCGTTGTAAGGGCCATTGACCTGCTACGCCATTTGCGTGGGTCCACCAAACACTAAGTTCTCTGGAACTGATGGGAAATTTAAATTGGTTCTCACTTGATGATTTTACATTACATTATTGTCATTTAGCAGGCACTCTTAACCAGAACAGCTTGCATAGGTTACAGATTTACAGCTGAATATTAACTGAGGCAATTGTAGGTTAAGTACCTTGCCCAAGGGCACAACAGTAGTGGCCCAGCAGGGAATTGTACCAGAAACCTTTTGTTTGTGAACGTGCTTCTTACCATGATACCACACTGCTGCTTCCAGAATTGGTATGAAACTACAATGATAATTTTAGAAAACAGCTAGATGTCCGTAAACTGTTGTACAAAAAATGTTTCCTGGAGGCCATTGCGGTATTTAAATATTCAAAACTAACTCATAACAAATTTCATAAGCGTTATGATATATCTGATTGGATGTATGTATTTTTCTCTCTTTCCTCCTCCACAGGTTGATCAGTTGCTTATAAAACAGAAGGTAGAACTTATAGAAGGTATGTCCTTAAGGGAAATGGTAATTTTGAAATAAGGGTGTCTTGAGATATGTGGGTGTCTGTGTGACAGGTGACATGTTATAGACATGTTGCATAACAAAGTATTTTTTGACATATTGGAATGTGGTTAATGTTGTTTCTCAGTTAGCTCTGCTGCCTTTTTATACTGGTGAAGGTTTGCAGATTCCACTGAAGCTGTATTACTCTGCGATTCTGCCCAGTACGTCCTCACATCATCCAGTCAGCATCTCATTACGTTACCTTATTGTCACAGAGCAGATGCTGTTATCCATCTATTTAACAGTTTTATCCATATTATACAGCTGGATATTTACTGAGGCAATTGCAGGTTACGTGCTTTGCCCAAGGGTACAACAGCAGTGTCCCAGCAGGGAATCGAACCAGAAACCTTTTGGTTACGAGCCCTGCTTCTTACCACTGTGCCACACCGCTGCCCTGCTACACTGTCACGCGCCAGCTGACCTACAGTACAATACCATGAGTGATTTCCTCTGTCTGTGTTCTACTCTGCTTGCAGCTCTTGTCGGGTTTGAAAGCAACAACAAGTACGAGGTGCGGAACTCGATGGGCCAGAACGTGTTCTACGCGGTGGAGGAGAACGACTGCCTGACCAGGCAATGCTGCGGTCCCCTGCGCTCCTTCACCATCAGGGTCGTGGACAACTTCGGGCAGGAAGTGATCACAGTGACCCGGCCGCTGAAATGCATGTCCTGCTGCTTCCCCTGCTGTCTGCAGGAGGTGAGCTGGCACAGTCTCCCTGCCCAGTCACTAGTTGTCACTGTTCTTGAAGCGCACCCAGGACCGCTGTCCGAAAAATGATCAATACGTAAACTTTATATTATCATTTCAGCATTACAGTACATGTTTCAGGACTTTTGAGATTTTGAATTAGAAGAGGGATGCATCTGAACACTTGCACATGGTGCCTTTCAAATCTGGCTACATGAAGTATGCATCAAAGTAGTTTTTCCTGATAAGCCTTCCATGCTTTCCATTGAATCAGTCAATAGGTAAAATGACTAAAACATTGATTAGACCCTACTGCTCATAGTGCAGGCAGTGTCAGTTGTTGAAAAACAGGGAAAAAATGTCTGCTTGCAGAGTGCATTGATTTTGAAGTCTGCCATGACAGCATATTTAACTTAGCATCTTGATTTTTGTCAGTGTACGTTCAAACCTGAGGATTAATACTAAGCATTTCAGTTTTATTTAAGAAAATTTTGTCTTCTATCGCCAAGGAACAAGATAGGTATAAACTCGTCGGGTGGTGTTCTCTGTAAAGTCACAAGGGGAATGACTTCAGGTCACAAAAGCCATATGTCATTTTAAAAGTGTAAACATAAGTGGGAGGCTGCTGTTCTTAGGTTCCGTATTGGGTTCAAATGAATATATACTAGTTAGTGGGGCTGCAATATGGCAATAAGTTTATCATCACTGGTTGTAGATAGAAATTACTGCAAGTTATCTGAGAAAAATATATTGAGAACTCAAACAAAATTAGTTTAATGTGTTAGTTTGGATGTACAGGCACACATCATGCAGATGTGACCTTCAAGGTGAAAACCATCTAGTAAGTGCTTGATAAGTGCAAACTTACAGTTTCCCTGATTTTATGAATAATTCCACCCAGAGAACAACCCTAGGTCCTGAGAGGAGCAGTTTACTTAAAGTGAAGTAAAGTTTTCTCTTTCTCCATTCCTCTTCCCCTCAGCTGGAGGTCCAGGCTCCGCCGGGGAACACGGTGGGGTACGTCATCCAGCAGTGGCATCCCTGCCTGCCCAAGTTCATCGTGGAGAACGAGAACAGGGAGCCGGTTCTGAAGCTGCAGGGACCCCTCTGCGGCTGGAACTGTCTGCCAGACGTCGACTTTGAGGTACCCTTGTCAGAACACGAGAGTTAATGAAGTTTGCTGAACACAGAGAGAGCGGGAACCCATACGCATTCAGGCCCCAGACTCCCATTAGGACTCCTCATCCCTCTCCGAAGGGAGGAAATGTGTCTCTAATCAGAGTGAAACGTGTGGATAAACACGCCCTCCGGGGGCTGCCGTGCTCTTGTGCGGAACAGCGCGGCCATTGTTTCATGCTCCGATTGTTTTTATTGTAGCTTCCAATGAACGCAATTAGAGGCTGAGTTTAAAACGGCACACTTCCTGCCTGGGGACCCGGCTAAAGCACGACATTCTTACAATGTTGATGCAGCATTAGCTAAATATCATGTGCGAAAGTTATTAACTCTTTATATACTTTGACGTCCTGATAATGACCAGAACACAACTGCCTCTGTCAGGGAAAACAGACTGTTCCAGCATTAGGTGTATATTATGTTATCAGTCTATGTATAGGGTTTTTACTGACTTTGTCTATAGCTACTTTCACACCAAAAAGTAGCTGTTACGTACAAGAATAATTATATTATTAATAATGGTACTTCTTATGGTGTACTGTATGTAAGAATCCCTTCAAAGATAATCTTGACACCCTGTCATATTTACAGTAGATGCAGGTATTTGAAATGCTGACACTATGAGTGATACATTATGGGAAGCCACATGTGACTGGTGGTGTCCTTGAAGTCAACCCAATGAAGTGTTAGGCTGTCTGATTCTAGCCTCTAATGGAATCATGTTGTTGACAGATCCTGACCATGGACGAGGTCAACAAGATCGGAAAGATCAGTAAGCAGTGGACCGGCCTTCTCCGGGAGGCTTTCACTGATACCGACAACTTCGGAATCCAGTTCCCCATGGACCTGGACGTCAGAATGAAAGCAGTGATGATAGGCGCCTGCTTCCTTATCGTAAGTATAATAATAATGTTTGAGAGGAGGTGAAAAGGGGTGGCACTGTAGTATAGTGGTAAGAAGCAGGGTTTGTAACTGAAAGGTTGCTGGTTTGATTCCCTGCTGGAGCCTTGCCATTGGACAAGGTACTCGCAATTGCCTCAGTAAATATCCAGATGTATGAATGGATAACATGTAGAAAAAACTGTAATATATGCAAGTCACTCTGGATAAGAGCGTCTGATAAATGAAAACATTGTAATGTAATGTAATGAAAAGGGTTCTATGCATTCTCTCAGCGAGCAGCCTGTTCACTGTCCACCTTTAATGAATGATCAACCAGTCAGCTTCAGCCGCATGCCAGCAACCTACATTTAATCGTTCCTGTTACCCCAGACACGTCAGTTTGCAATTTCAGCACTTTATGAAAGTTCTGAAGTATCAAAAGCTTGGAATATTTGTGCTGTGATAATGTCACAGTACAAACAGAATTGCAGTAGCAGTCATACAGAATGAAGACAAGCTAGAACAGTGCAGCAAAAACATTTTTTGAAAAAAGGTTATGCTGTGAATCTGAAAGTGTGAAACATTTCAAGGTAAAACACACCCGATTCCCCATCATATCGCTCATTGTGTCAAAACGCATTAGTATGTGAGCACTGGATCCATCTTGCTTTGTGTTAGGGGTATGGACTTGAAGTCTTCTGATGTTTTCCCTCAGGATTTCATGTTCTTTGAAAGTAACAACTAGGACCTGAGAGGATCTCTGGCACCTTGGCATGTGGGGATGATCAAGGAGGAAGAAGCCACGGCACGTTACACCTGTGTTTTTGTGTTTTGGACATACATTGGTTTGTATGGAGGACTTTGTTCTGAATATCACAGGAGAATAGGGATGAAGATTAGAGGTCAGAATTACTGTAGCTTTCTGTGTGGAGTATATATCACTGATCAAGTGTGCACTGTGAATCGGACTGAAAGTAAAGGGAAACCTTCCTTCATAATCTCGATGAAATGCCCATTGATGTCAGGCTACTTTGTACCCTGAGATGCATGAGTGGTTCAAGTAAATTATCCCTAAATGTAAACATGCAAATGAGACTGAGAATGATCTGCAACTGGTTACTACCCTCTGCAAACAAAAAAAAATCAGTTAGGAAATCAAAATCTGATCAGAATGAAAACCAGAATCATTCTGTGCGTCGGAGACAACAGAGGTCACGTCCTGCTTTATATCAAAAGAAGCCAACTAAATACATGATGCCTCTTATAATTCAAAATCTTTCATCTCCTATGCACACATCACAAAAAGTCTGCTCATGATCGTAACTTCGTAACCGTGGGCTAAGTGTGATCTAGTGTCATCGTGTATCTGTATGTTATAAGTGTTTAGTTAATTTCAGCTTTTACAGCCTCCTACAACAAAGGATTTTTTCGTTAATGATCTGTGTGTAGAAGTTGTTGTGGCGCATTTGTTATGTACTGTTACACAACCAGGAGTAATTATTGTTTATTTATGTTTATTTATTGTTTATTTATGTTAATTTATTTCAGAGATCACTGACACCTTTATACAATTTTGGATTATCTCATTAATATTCTTATCGTGTTTTGCCAGATATCTAAGTGCACTAGTAGAACTAGGTTTTTATTATTAACATTGCTTTTTATTTTTCATCTCAAGTTTTCAACTACTGAGCAAAGGCCATAATGAGAACAATTTATGTTAGTGCCATCTTTCTTCCACCAGGTGGCAGCAGTTGTCCATATTCAGATTTTTGGTGACATAAAATTGCAGCCGTACTGGCAGAGTGAATACTCATTTTACGCTTTCAGGTACATTCAGCCTGAGTCACTTTGACTCACTCAGACTAGCTTCCACATCTGTAAGACAGGTTTACACAGTTGACAGGTTGTTGTTGTATACCAAATATGTTTTAGCTTGCACTGGATTTTATTCTTGTATAGAGTTTATTGTGTATTTTGCTGTTTTTGTAATTTTCTGTTTTATAAATACCACACATGGGTAACAAATAGTTGCACTGTAAAACATTGGCATATTGACTTCATGCACTAGAAAGCTCTTGATAATAATTAGAAATGAAAGACAAGAATTTAGCAGAATTTCTGACAGGCATGTGTGTGTGTGTGTGTGTGTGTGTGTGTGTGTGTGTGTGTGTGTGTGAGTGATTGAATCATATTCTGTATGATTTACAAACTGATCAGTCACAACAGTTAATGCACCTTTAAAAGGACTGTGATATAAGTAACTCACAAAAAAAGCACCGATGCTAGATTAAGCCTGAAGTTGAAAACCTCACAACGGACCTTCCATTCTTTTTCAGTTCAGGACATTTCCTTTTGGGTAAAGAAGGGATGAGTCAGCTGTCCTTTAGCTCTACTCTTAGCCTTTAAAGGTTCAGTGCTCACATCTCATAGCAAAGCCAATAAGGTTATTAAAATGCCTCGGCAATGACAACGCTTTCAACCATATGATGTAAAACAGTTGAGTGGTGAAACAAACATTCCATGTGTAAGCAGGTCAACGAGATGGATATGATCTTTTCAGATGTCTGCTGAGCATGTCATGGAAACATGTGCGTAATAAAGTGATGCCGACTAAAAAAGCAATGGGGGGGAGGGGGTTTGTCTTTATTTGTTGTTGTGCTTTTGCATTCCCAGGCTTAGTTCTGTGTCTGATTCCAGAGCCGTTAGGCTTCCTGGATTTTCCTTGCTGATCCCATTAACCAAAGGACATTATTCATTTAATCGGCAAAACAAAATGCCTACTGTATGTTCTGGATCACAGTGCAACACGGAAAGCCAGAGAAGGAGAACAGAAGCGTTCTGACTGCTCTCACTGAAACGTGCCAGCCTTTCATACTGGAGGCTGTGCTTCACTGTTCTCAGCCAGCTCTCAATGTAAATATTTGTTATTTCTTCCTGGTGAGAGGGGGAAAACTGGAGAGAGCAGCCTCAGCGAGAGCCAGCGTCGCCAGCGGCCGCGTTTGGTTGTTCCGCGCGCGCGAGAATTCCGGCACAGCTGCGGGGCCAGATGAGTTCAGCTGCCAGGGGCTCTCGCCCTGGTTGTCCTGGCCACACAAAAAAGGGAGTTTTTAGCCGTACGGTCTTCGCCTCTCTGGTGACCTTTTTTCATTGCGCTCGACAGGAGAGGCCACATTGTCACAACGTACAGGGGAGACTGTCTGCGTGACTCAAACTTGGCCGGCTGCTGCTGACAGCGGAAAGGGCTGTGACTCCTCTAAGCTCCCTCACTTTAATTTAGTGTTCTTGCCCAGGGCGCTAGCAGACATAACACCAGCCCGATGGCCCGGTGCCGTACGTCCACGTCTGCCGCATTGTGCGTTATGATGCATTTCCTCACACTTTCCTAAAGGGTTTGTGAGCAGATGTCCTGCGGTCCAGGAAGCGCAATGATGTCATTGTTTTCTCTTGTCTGTAAAGAGGCTGAGTTTCCAGTAAACTGGAATTTGTCCACAGGTCACACACACAAAAAAGGAATCACACCTAGAAGGAGAAGCACACAAGTGTAGAACTGCTTCGTAATTTCACACACACGTGTGTGTTTAAATGTACTGTATATCACATCAGCTGCTTTATCTATGCCAATACATCATTGTAGGTCAGAGACAGAAAAAAGCCATACTGCGGGAACATCTACTAATAGTTGTCAGAATTGAAAGTTTGATGAAAGAGACATGTTCTTCCCAGATGGTCCGTTGGGTTTGAATGTAGTCCAGGCTTGTGATTCATATTAGTGTTTTTTTTGCATGTTCTGGTAAAGACTTCAATTCGTAAATTAAATACATTAATTCTAGGTTAATTCACTCCACTGGGTACCTGAATATCTGTGCTTTCCCATTCCTAAAATTATTGTGGTTCATAGGTTTTTTTTTTTTAATCTGTTTTGTATTTGCCACTATGATCCAAAGTCAGGGTTACAGTCAGAAACATATAAAATGACAACATAATAGCTCCAATCTGACTCTTAAAAGTGTGTTTGTAAACTAAGCACTTAACTCAATCAGTCTCGTCGTTCACCGCACATTGTGCTGAGCAAATGCGTGTTTCAGTTTGCCTGTGGGCAGCATACCTCTGGATAAAGCTTCTGGATATTCTGGATTAGTTTTACTCGCATTACCATACTTATTTTCCCTAGGGCAGAATTCTGTGACCTTTTTTCTGTTACTAAGGAGCAGGATCCGTACATACTGTAGGATTCTTCGATGGACACAAATCCTGCCCTACATCAGTGCACTAACCAGGCGTTAATGTTAAGGTTAACCTTTAGGCCCCAGCAGGTGACTTAATTCATTTCTTTATAAGTGGAAGTAACTGAAAGGTTAAGTCATGAGTGATAATGACCTTTAATGGAGGCTGTCTAAGGCCCTGTTCACACCTGGCAACAACATGCGTCTTAGGTGATCCGATCACAAGTGGACAGCTCTAAGTACGTCACTTCACACCTGGCATTAGAACATGCGTCTCGAGTGACCACTTGTGATCGGATCTCAAATTCCCACTCTGTATGCAAATAAACACATACATCATTTCCCGTGCCTAGTCTGCCGGAAATTAAAAAAGAAGAAGAAATCAAAACAATACAGACTGGGTCTATTCCTTGGCATGTTCCAGGCAAACCAAATCTCCCAAGATGTTTGACACACTATAATATATATGGGCTTTTCGAAATTTTCAGATGCAGGGACTCAAATTCTGTTTACCTTTGGAAAAAGCAGAAATGCTAGATTAAAATCTTTTCAGCTTAACCGTATTTGGCTGGCACCTTGCCAGTATAGGTGATTTAAATAGGCTAAGCAAGTTATTTAGTTTCCAAACGTTCTTACGTCATTCACTGCAATGAAAATGTTTCATTGTGTACTTCAGTATCAACGGTTGCTAGCTAGCTAGGTAGCATGCTAGTATTGTGAGCTTGTTTATCAAATACTTTTCTAAGTTTAAAGGAAGTGCACTTAATATGGAATAATGTATTAGAAGAAAGAATCGAAAGTAGTGAAACGAACATCCTGTTCAGCATTACTGCATTGCAAAAAGCAGACTATTATTTCCAGCTGTGTATCTAGTATGTCTGTGAATCAGCGAATGTCTGTCTTTGAAACTTGCTGTTTAAATTGCCTTAACACTGAAAGCACTGAAGTGCCTGGGTCACTTAATGAGTGTCCTTTTCAGTGTCTTACACAGAGGACGTCAGTTGAGTAGGCGGTCCTTTAATGTGGCCCAGGACACATTCCCGTACACACTGCTAAAAGAATGTGGCCATATGCGGCCCAGACCACCTCCGAATGTGGTCTGAGTGACCAGATCTCAGTGCATCCTCAATGCGTCTTGGGTGCATTCACACCTGTACTTAGAGCTGTCCACTTGTGATCGGATCACCCAAGACGCATGTTAGCGTGTACTCACACTCGGCTATCAGTACCGTGCCCGAGCACGTTTGACCCCCAAAGTTCAGTTTGTTTGACTAGTGTGATCACTCCGTACCGTGCTCGGGCCCACTTGAAGAGGTGGGCTCGGGCACAGTTCAGTTGGACTCTGGCACGGTATGCATCAGTGTGATCGCTAACCGTGCCCGAGCACGGAACTCGAACATGACATTAATGATGCAACTGTCCCATTTAACAAATATATCCGTTATAGCAACAGTTAGCTGGATATCTGTTAGTTACACGCCCAGACATAATAAATCCTTTAAACCATAATTTGATTAGCTAGCTGACTCCCTTAAATATAACAAGCTGGCTACCTCCAAAATGATCTTTGATTGGTTAATTCTGTAGATCTGTACCGAAAAATAACTGTGGATCCCCACATTAGCTTGATTACCAGCAAGCGAAATAAAACTAACCATACTTTACATGGCGATGTAAGCATTGCTGTTGTCAGGGGCTGAGTCGGAGTATCACAAATGAAGCAGCCAATAATGACTAAAATGTCAGCTGCCTCTGTGAAAATCTTGTTATAGGTGCAGCACGATTAACTGAAAATCGCTGCGTTGCATAATTGATAAATCTATAAAGCATGTAAGAGGGCCGTCTGTCACCACACCCAAAACGACTCCAAATAAGCCACAAAGTAAGCACAATCATGAACTCCATTGTGCTGTGCGAGAACGCGTTTCTTCAACACAAAAAGTCACGTTGTGATGACCTAAGTAAAGAGGCTCGGGTCCGGAACATTAAGCACAATGTGAGCGGAGGCCAGCAGGGGAGTGGGGAGGGGGGACAATCGTGCTCGGGCACGGTACAAGGCATCCGGGCCTAGTGTGAGTACGCCCTTAATGCCAGATGTGAACAGGGCCTAAAGATGTGAAAGGGTTAATGTCTCCACTTCAGGCTGGATAGGCCATTACATCATTGTTTGTCTCCTACACTCTGGCTGTGGCTCCTTACTGTCAAGTCAAGGGGGGCATTCTTGGGGTGGTGAGATGACAAATATTTGTCATTGTCAGTAATGGCTCCTTGTATTGCCATTGCCATGAAATGGCCACTGTCCCTGTCTTGTTATACCTGTCTTTTTTCCACCCACGTCCTGTCAGAGAGACAGATATTACACACTTTGAGTGATAGCGTCTGGCAAAACGGACCTTTTTCCTTGTAAGAACGTGTGCGCTGGACATCTGCGAATGCTCCGCAATCACTCCCTCGTCATTAAGATCCGTATAGGACACAGCTGAACTCCGATTTACTCCTTTTAATCTCAATTCCCACTGCTTGGAGAGAGCAGATGTTGAGGGAAACCAGCGCTGTGGAGGGGCCAGCATTTTTGAGATGAGAACACACTGATCTGCGCGAAGCCTACAAGCTTTCAAGAGCGTGTGATCTACACATCTGCAAAACCAATGGACGAAATCCATCCAGATTTTATGTTGCCATAGACTTCGCGAGAATGTTAGTTTTTATTGTTTTTGTTGTTGTTTTTTTCATGCTCTCAGACATGGGGTATTCAATTAAAACACAGAAGTGTGCTAGACCCCTGGTTGTTATGTGCAGATAAAACACAAATGGTGTATAAAATCGCCATCTGAAATAACCACATAAGCCTTTGTGCTCATGGGCCCATGTAATGCACTGTTGTTTATATTACTCCAGCTTTGCATGCTGGGAAATTCACAGTCTGTGTACTTTACAGTGACTGATGAGTTCAGTAAAGTATACACTCCAGCTGGAAGCAGGGGAAAGAGAATGGCTCTATGACACCCAAGAGTTCAGCTGCTGAAATTCGTAGAGCAATCTTCCTGGTGACCAAGTGAACTGACAGCCACAAAAATTCCACATGGATCAGAATGATTATGAACTGCACTGGGCAATCAGACAGTTAAATGAGTGAGTGCAAGAAAAAAAACTTTACAAACCATGCAGCTCGATGTAGGACGTTAATTTATTGGTCCCTCGAATACAACATGCCCCATCTGGAAATTCCTGTATCTGTGTATGTGTGGAGTCCACCCTGGACAAAGACCTTAAAAAAATCTGTGCAAATGTGGTTAGAGAAAACACAGTTATATAACAGTGGGCATGAAGCAGAGAGACCGGGTACAGCTGGCCTCTGAAGAGTACAGTGTAGCCTGCTGTATGAGACTTTTAAGTACAAGGATCGAGAAAGATTCTTGAGACAGTAACTAAAAAGGACTGTTTCATTTATTTATTTTTATATATTTATTTATTTCCATTTTTTCTCCCATTTACATCTGGGTTTTTCTTTGACCGTAGGCCCCAGTCTTACAAAGCATGTAATTGACTATTATTATCCTGCTTATAATGCACATTCCACAGAGGGATAGGAAACGTGCTGTTTAAAATGTTAAAGTGAGTAAAAATAGACAGCTTTACAGGCCTCTGATGTCAGTCAGGCCTCCCTAATGATGACATTGGGTATTATGCTAATGAAAGACCGTTCATGAATTTTACTCCTGTGTAATTTGAGCAAGGCCAGAGGAGCCTCCCAGACTCAAACTGTCCAGTAAAATTCAGCCATCAGCTAGTAAAGTCGTTTCAGCCCTGTGACTGTCACAGCGGGTGCATCTTCACATACAAAAAGCGGGATTTTATTTAAAGCTCTGGACAGAAATTGGCTTCCTTTTGTTTTTCTTTTCCTGCTGCTTTTTTTTTCCTTTTTAAAAATGAGCTTTATTTTATCCAAAACCTTGCACTATGCCACTCAGAATTGAATGTGTTGAAGAGGGAACTGGGGTTTTCTTAATGAAATGTTTTAAGCCTCAAAAACATTTCCCACCCAGGCACTGAGATCTGAAACAAATGTGTTGTGGACAGATGTTGAAGGTAAATCTCGGAATCTGTCATGTAGAGTCTGTAATGTGGCCTGCCAATTGTTCCTGGTTTTGGCTTTACAGCACCCCTCCTTCACCCCTTATCAACCGAAAAGCCTCCACGCTGGGTCCTTAGCCAGCCACATGAGCAACGCCTGCAGCTAGCAGTCAGCAGAGACGAAAAGATGAATTGTCATAAAAACAATCTTAAAGGCTAAAATGGAGCGTACTCCATCGATTCCAGTCAGCAATTAAACTGTACTGGCATGATTAAAGGACCTATTTGAAATAAATACAAAAACAAGAAAAAAAACCTATTTTAGGAAGCCATGTGGCAATTATGGTGAAGTCTCAATCAGGGTTAGGGAAACTTAAAATCCCGGAAGGGTGAGTCACCATTGTAATTGAGAAACCGAACGAGGCGCCACATCAGACGAGTGCCTATTTTAGAGCCAAGGTGTGCCCTTACTCCGGGACACCTCGTATTGTCATTTGCAACGTGAGGGCTCGGTGGCCGCCGTAATGGCTATTCCTGACTCGGTTAACTGGGGGAATACCGAGGTGACGCCAGTCTCCGGGAGGCCCCCGCTGCTTTTTATTCTAATCTCCTGAGATGCTCAGTCTATCTGTGGGATATCAGTTGAGTTCCATTTCCTCCTTGATGGCATGCGGTAAAGACTAAAATTAATGGAAATTGTAAATGAATAATGGAGAATGTGGTTAACTGTCATTTCAGAGCTGGGGTGGGCATGCCTCCCTGAAATACTGTAACTCTCCGGAGGATCCTGGGGGATTCTGGGAGTCTGTCTGCATGTATTTCTGAATGCAGTTTTAAGAAAAGAAAATGATATAAACAGGAATATGAAATAAAAGGTGATGAGTATAATGCCAGTCTCTTTTTTCAAATATGTGTGTCCAATTTCTTAAATAAATATATGTGGAAAGAATAACAGGAATACTCAAAATGTAGTCGTCAACTCAATCGGAAACTATGTTACTCATAAAGGAGCAGCAATGTTTTAGTATTTAGTATTTTTATATTTAATAAGTTGTCCAATGTTCTGAGACAAAATCAAATGATAAGATCTTCCCTGAAAACATTCACTGTCATCACCAGTTCTTCTAATAGATTTTTTCCATTCCCCCACCACAAGCAGTGGAGTTTTGGTGTTATTGACCCCTACCTGACCTCTGACCCTTACCAATTCACCCTCACCCTGTGAGTATAAGAATCTGGAAATCTGTGTGTGTGCTGTTATATGCAGTATTATGGTGAGTTTTAACAAAGAAACTAATGTGCATTCATAAACAGTAAAATTGTGCAATTTACCATGCCAATTATAGAGTTTAGAATGTAAAAGTGTGTACAATATCTTTCCCTTTCCTCCAAAAAGAAGGAAATGATTCAGGAAATTTCAGAACGAATTTCAAAGGGAACAAAATGTATATTATTCCTATTATTTACAAAATCAGTGGCATTTTATTTTCAGCAATGTGGAGTTCTTAAATGTTCCACAGACAATAACATCTCACCTGAAAAAATATTGCCATCACCAGTCCTCCTGCTGGAATTTTATCTATTACCCTCTGTGCTGTAGTTACTGACCCCTGCCTGACCTCAAACCCTTATCTGTTTTTCATCTTCCTATAAGGAGAAAAGGCGCTTTCATTCTTTTTAACAATAAAAACAGCCATATAAATTCCTTCTTCTTAATCGTCATAGAAATATTTCATACTTCTGGCATTTTGGTTTAATTGAATGGAATAATAGTTAAAAATTACAGTAAAAGCACTAATTTTCCTAATAGAAACAATTATATGTTTCTACAGTTTACAGCTGACTTGCAAGCTGTGCCCTCCTTGTCAAAATTAACTCTTGTATTGAATGTAAATATAATCAACATAAGTAAGCATAAGCAGCTTATTATGTACACCTGTTGCAGGCTCAAATAAATACATACAGTACCAGTCAAAAGTCTGGGCACAGCTACTCAGAAAGGTTTTTCTTCATTTTTACGATTTACTACAAAATAACAGAGGGAACCAATGCAGTGACCAAAAAGGTGTTAAACAAGTCAAAACTATCTTAAACTATTTAAAAACTATCCTATTTTTGGAAAGAAATTCATACACAGTCGTCATGTTCACTATTTATATTTGTCTAAGAAACAAATTTCAAGCATTTAAACATAAGTCTTTTGACAAAAATGTCTTTGAATGCATGTTTCCCATTATCTTAATCAGGTCCAAACTTTTGACTGGTCCTGTTCATAAATACATAAAAAGTACTGTTGGACCTAAATTCAACTACTTACCTAATCCAAATATAAAAACATTGCCTGACTGACTTATCTAAATCAGTCACAATTAGCCACCATGAAGATCTACCCAAAATTTTGTCTCCCTGACATCTTAAATTTTTGTGTTTGGATAGGGTTAGCCTTAATTACTAATTACTATTAGCTTGACCTTTTGCCAATATTACTGAGCATTAAAAACCTGTGCCGATGAAAGGCATCATATAGTGGCTAAATAACTAAGTTTACCTGTTCGCTGTTCATAATTTAATCACCATTCCACACCAGTATTTCAGATGCAAAGCCAAGAGATAATGGATGATGAACTGTACCTACTGATATTTCAAATATGCAACAGATCATGGAATCTGTGTATAATAAATTAAGTCAGTACATATTTGGAACACATCACTGGACACATCATTGCCAAGATTTTCGAATCTGGAGCTGGATAAAGTTGCAGCTGTTTTAATAATAATAATAATAAAACAACTAGAGGCTTGCATCATGAGTTACCAGGACAGTATTCATATTCATCATTTGGGAGACACAAACTCATCCACCCACTTGTCTACAGTATGTTCCTGTCCAATGCCTACAGCCTCAAGGGTGTGGTATTGAATGTTCAGGACCAAAGCAGTCTGGATCTTGTCTGTCCTTTCCAGATGTTATCTTTATCATTGCTCATAAATCTCCATTACCACAATGTATGGAGTTTCTGTTTCACACAGTAAAAGGACATATAAAACATGACCTCATGGAGTCTTGGTCTATACATTGAACCTCATGAGTATCTACAAGACTCTGTGTGAAAGTGCATTGAATACACTGTAATATTGCAGTAACAGGAACCCTCACAGGTTTGTGTCATACCTTGACCCCCCACATGCCACTGGGGGGAGGGGGGATCAATGTCTTAGCTGTATGCTTATCTAATTTTAGTCAGAAATGGGTAATATTTTCTTTCTAAGCATTTTTTTGTTTAATGTACACATACACACACACACACACACACACACACATGTACACAACTCCTTGATGTAAGGCCTTGGGATTGGAGCACAGAGAACACAGAAGCCACCATCATAACAGCTGGGGTCTCCAGTTTCATGTGTAAATATTGCTTTAATAGAATAAAAAAAACACAATTAAACAAGTACCATTTCAGTCACAAAACTGGTCTGTTAAAATGTTTATGTGAGCATTGTAATGAAAGGAATGTGGATTTGCCACCCACAGATGATGCATTTGACATGCATGCATGCATGCAAAAATGCATGCGAGTGAATTTTACCCATGTAGGTGTAATGACTTTCACGCAAGCTAAAACAGATGTCCTAGGCACATCATGTGCTGTAGCTATGAAACAGGGTGTGTTTATTTCCCGTTGTCTAATTCCCCCTTTGGCTCAGTTCTGGGCCAAACTGAGCTCCTTTCCTCATAGAACTAAGGTGAGATCAGGCCCCTACATCAGGCCTCTAAAGTTGCACAACACAACCTGTAAAATGCACACCATTATATGGTTGTACCATGACTCGTTAATCTTTTTTTAACTTCCTTAGTTATGTGCTGCGCTCCATGCCATGATGTCTGTGCCACATTGTGTGTGTGTGTGTGTGTGTGTGTGTGTGTGTGTGCGTGCGTGTGTGTGTGCGCGCCCAGCGTGCATGTGTGTGTGAGAAAGCAAGAAAGATGATAAGTAATGATGAATATGTTTCCATTCTCATTTTGGAACGAAACCAATTATTGTTTCAAGAATGAGATCAACACGAGATTATTAGTTTGACACCCCCCCCCTTTTGAACTTGGTTCAAATGTTCAAGATGAATGGCACTGTTGGTTGGTTAAAGTTTATGCCGAGCACATGCACACCATGGAAACGATTTTAGCACTCTGTGTTCCTTTCAGTTTCACGATGCAATTCTCTGAACCCTCTCCAGCAACACCCCCACACACCCCACAACCCCCCAACCCCCGCCTACCCAAGCCTGCAAACACCCAAGATTACATGGTTCAGCCTCTGGAATATACATTTATTCATTTGGCAGACACTTTTATCCAAAGCGACTTACATAGGTTACAGTTCTTTACAATGTTATCCATTTATACAGCTGGATATTTACTGAGGCAACTGTGGGTTAAGTACCTTGCCCAAGGGTATGGCAGCAGTGTCCCAGCGGGGATCGAACCGGCAACCTTTCGGTTACGAGTCCTGCTCCTTAACCACTATGCTACACTGCCGCCCCAAGTCAAACGCAGTGACGGGAAAAACTCCGAGACATGTTCATTGAAACTGTGTCTCTGTGTCTGGAGGAGATCAAGGATCCATAATCCCTGCCAGGGTTCCAAAGGCTAACCCACAATGAGTGGGAAGTGGGAGTTTCCTTTAGGGCTGTGGGATTCTGGTCCTGCAGCGATTACTGCAGTAGAAGGAAAACCACTATATGCTCTGCTCATGTACAGGTGTGACGTCACCTACAAGAGAATTACTACAAAGGGAACATCATAGCATTCATCAGATGTATCAGTAGACTAGAGTGATCTGACTGAGTCCTTACAGCTCTGATTAACCCAGAGGCTCAATGTAATGGGTACCAGCGCACCGCTTTCAACCATGCCTAAGGTACCTCTTCACCAAGGTGAAGGGCTGCACAGTATACAGCACCACTCTGTGCTCCACTGTGCAGGGTACCATTGCATAGCACATTCATCCGCATTTCCAACCACATGAGGGGGAATTTTAAAGCAAATATTAAATAAAAAATCTCTTTCTTATGGTGTTATGATAAGCTGCCACCATTTGAAGGGTTGAGAAACAGTTTGCTACATACGATTTCAAAAGCAATGCTTAGGATATGTCAAAGGGGAAGGTAGAACTTAAGTGATAGTCCAAGGCTTTGAGTTTTATGTATGAACAATAATAAAAAAGAAACATGCAACAGATGTCCAACTTATAGTTGACAAAAGAACACTGCAGTTAAATCGAGTAGCCAACAAAATGGCCTTTCTTAATTGAAGAATGTTGGAAATTCTCCAAACCATTTCTACATTTCCAACTAAATTAAACATTGTCCTTAACAGCATTTCCACTTCCTAACAGCATTGCATTTGTAACTGGTAGTTAACAAACCTATTCATGATATATATTCATATTCATAAGCCTTTCATTAGACCCAACTTAAATGCAAAACGTTTTAATTGTAACTCACTTAAATATAACACAGTAATATGCTAATTACCATACAAATATTTATTTCAGTAGTCATATTTTTATGTGTGCACGCCTTCTTTAATTTTAAGCGACCCACAGGGGTATCTCTCTATAGAAATTAACATACCTCTTAAAGGTTAACAGAAGTTCAATTCCTACACATTCTTAGGAGAAGCGTGTCCCCCGACAACAGGGAAAGTCGAAGCCATCTGTTCTAAATTGGGGGAAGGGGGTTGTAAACAAAACACCCTCCCCCACAATCCTACAAAGCACAGCATTAGTGCGAAAACACCTGTTTTTAGTGCTGGGGGTAGCCTACGTGTAATTAAGCACCGTTACAAGAAGCATACATTACAATACCGTATTGTATTACAATAGTCTAACATACAATCGTGTATATTGTTATAATGCTGTGCAGTCAACGATTTACCGTATCGCAAAGCTTTTAGTAAAGTAAGCTTTACTCATTGTTTCAATGGGCTTTAGAAGTTTCTAATCTGAAATGTAAATCGGAATGAATGGCAGCAAACAAACTGTTCACACATAGGCTGGAGTCCTCAGTTTCAGCGACGTTTGCAGAAGTCGAGGACGGAAGAGGGGAGGGGGGAGCAGTCCAACAGCTGTGATTATTCAGTCGCACGTTCGCACTTTGAAAACAGAGCTCAACCACCTCCGCCACGGTGACGGCAGACACCGTTATCTTTTTTTCCCCCCCACTACACCTCAGTGACAGTAGCAAGTGGAATATTATGCTACAGTTGCAATTAGGGAACCACGCCTTCTGCTCTCTCCGCTGTCTGAATTACAGTATTTATACCATCCCCTGGGCTACTTAGCCCTGCGGTTCACTCGTTCACGCTGGTGTTTGCTGGCTGAAGTTGGCAGAGGATTTTTTTTTCCCTCGATAAAATTATCGCGAGAGCCCCCGGACCCAGGGGTTGTATGGACCTACTGCGCCCCGGGTGTTACCGCTAATCTGTGTGGGAGTAACAGCGGCGCGGTTCTGTATTTCGGTCCTTAAACCAAGGGAGCGCACTCTCCTCTGAACATGGCAATGGAGTACCTCCCACGTTTTTATTTCTTATTTTTTTCATTCATACAGTTAATTCATTGTGTCCAGCCCATCGACAGGAGTCAAGAACCAATTCCAACAGGTAAGAATCAATTGCATGGTTGTTTTCCGTTCAGATCCCTCGCGGAGCCGTTTATTTATTAGTTTGTTGGAAGTTATTTTGGAACAACCAACATGGTGGTCATTTGACTCCAGTTGGGGGGTTAAGACTAAAAAAGAGAATAAAAAAACAGCAATTGAATAATTTGGTTTAAAGTAGGTTTTATTACAAAACACGATGCAAATCTTAATGTTATTAATTATAAAATGAAAAGTTTAACACACATTGCCCAGCACACAGCGTGTGCATTTTCTAATGATGTGGTCAATTTAAGGCTCAGTAGACGTGACCAGATAGTTTTGGTGAGGCGACAGCGCTGTCCTTCAGTGTTTAATCAGAGACGTGAGAAGTGTCATGCAGTTTTCTATTATGTGCTCATGGTGTTGTACAACGTTCTGCAGAGAAAGTACATTATTTTACTTGTTCTTATACTTTTTACCTGTTACGGATGATGATGAAATTTCACGATAATACAATGGGGCATTGAGCACTGCTTTTCATTTCCAAAAATAGTTTGTTCCGTGGGTTTCGTGTAATTTATTCCGCTTAACTGCGGTGCAAGCAGCACGCTAGTTATATCAAACAACTGTATTGTGACTGTTTCTTCAATATCACAATTAAATAGCACATGAAGAGGAACTGTTATTGGTCAGAAAAGAAAACACAGAAATTAGTAAAACAAGAAGTTTGTAAAGCGCATATAAATTGTTTTATGACGTTCTTAGGCTACATGGTTACAGCTTTAACGATATATTTTAATTTCAACTTTATATACTGTATCTCAGCCAATTAGTTCTCACTTGCATCCTTTCAACTGTACTGTAAACGACGCGTTAGGAAAATACGGATCTCTTTCAGGCTGCAGTTTGCACAAACAACTATAAATATGTGATACATCAATCAGATATATTAATAAAGTGAACGTCTTGAAATAATTATGTGTCATTATACGTAAGAGTATACCTATGTGTCGTTGGCCTTTGTAAGGTTTTCTGGAGATGTGCAAAATATATAGGCAACTGTATCCTGTATTACGATAGGGTTTGTCACAAGGGTTCCTTGTAAACTTGTCATAATTTCATCCGTGTAATTGTTCCATACACAACCTGTTCCTACAGGTAGCTGTATGCTCAGATGTTATATTAACTAAAAATTATGTGTTTGTCTGATGAAAATCTCCCAGAAGAGGGGTACAAGTCCCTCAGTAAATATGTGTCCCTAAATTCACAATAACTTTAAATCGTTTTAGTAAAACATAGCTTCTTAGAGTCATTGGGCACCTCGTAAAATACACTGCCAAAAGCGGTAAGTGGAACCGTATGTCTTGTAAAATGGAAAGCCTACTTTCCATGACTCCTGGCTTGTTTTTAGATAAGGAGCGTGTTTCTTTGGTGGCCATCCTGTGTGAAAATTGGTCATATATTTAGACATGACCCTCTCAGAAGTTCTTCAAAGTTGCTGTACACATTTCTGCTGTTGAGATAACTGGTGAAGCAAACAGCAGATTGTGTCTTGGCTCTGAGAGGCTATATGAAGTGAATCACATTTGCCTTTTTTGCTTACATTTCCCGCAATTAAACCTTTTAACATACAGTGTAGTTCAATTAAATAAATACATTATTGAAAATCATACATTAAAAAATTTCAAAAACCCTTTCTTGTAAGATGCAGTGCAGGGTCTATTGAATGAGTACAGAGACTAAAATGGAAGATGTTATATCACTTAACGAAATCTCAGATTTTTAAAAGAGAGAAATGTGAAATGTTGCCTCTATAGTTTGAGTGAACTATCAGGAAAGTCTGAGAAGGTCCAATCATCAAAATGTCCGCGTTCACATTGCTCAAAGTACTAAAGGTCTTGTGACATGGATTGTTACCAATTTTTCATAATTCTGTAAGATTTTTGCAAGGATTTTTGAGAATAAATTTGCTTTCTGTTGTATACAGGACAATACCAGACTCCATTCTTTGGCAAATATGGTTTTGGTCAGAAATGTTCTTCTACTCTTATGCTCTACACATATTTTAAAATTTTTACCAATTTTCCAAAATGCAGGAAATTACAATATGCACACATGGTTCTTCTGACAAAAAAATCCGTGTCTGACAATTTTCTGATTTCCCTGGGTAAGTAAATTGGGATTTTCACTGTCCCACAGATAGACGTCTGTGGTAACGAGTGTTGTCTTGTCAATACTTGGCACTCTGCTGAAGCATACTTGGTACTTTTTTTGGTATCCTCACATTGTGTTCTTGTAAACTTGCCAAAACATTTCAAAGTACTTTGTAGAAACCCACAGGGCTTTTCAACTGTTTGAAGTGTTGCATTATCTAGAAACACAAAATGTGAACTGCACTGATGCTTCATTAAGTGCTCACCAAAGCATGTGCTAGTTTCAATAAGATAAACTGATTCAGCTCATTGGGATTTTTTTGTCTGCTTCATCAACTGTAATTTAGATCAACTTGCCTGTATTCAATCAACATTTATCTTAAACTGTGACTCACAATCAAACACATGAAATGTTTTTATTTTTATTTATTTTGCATCAAAATAAGTAACCCATCTGTTAATCAAATCAAAAGGAAAAACTTGGACTGAATCCAAAACTAGGTGTTTGTATCAGCTGCTGATTCTATATTAGTCCCATGTCTCCATGAACGTCACACTCTGGACTCTACATGTTTCTGTAACATATGCAAATGTCCAAACAGGTATATTAATTGTTTGTCCACATTCTTACCTCAGCATTATGTGCATATGGGTTTGTGATGGCTGTCCCCAAAAAGAGGACACAGAGGGTGTGATAGCAAAGATATACGACACCCACCCACCATAAGATAGCAAAGTTATACAACACCCGCCCCTCCCCTTCACCAGAGGTTAGCAGTGCTGTAGCCTCTGTTACAGCTGGACCATAAGGCAGATGAATGGGTCTGTTGAGCTACTGCCTGTGGTAGCACTGAGTGACCTGCTATAAAGTTCCAAGTTTGCAAGGGGAAGGCTGTGCCCTAACTGCAAGCTGTAACCGCTTTAAGTTAAAAAAAAAAGTTCTAATTGCACCGGAACTCTGGTCCTGTTTATTTATGTTAATGATGTCAGTGTCCTTAGTGGCTGTTGCACTGAAATGACTCAGTCTGCACCGTGCCTGGAATGCCCTGAAAATTCTTCCTGTATGGTTGCATCATGGCCACTCTGTAATATGGTTTGTCTGGTGGTGTAGTTTTTATGCTTTTTTTTACTTTATTTACTTTGTTTTTTTTTTTTTTTCAAAAGGAGCTTGTTTCTGTACTGTTTTAGAATAAAAGTTAGCAGATGGAACTTGTTTGCCTGTGGATGCCTGTGGGCAACAGGGCAAGGAACCCGTGCCCTCGAACTTACACACACACACACACACACACACAAAAGCCCTGTGCCAGCTAGCACTCAACAAAGGCCAGGCCACTGTTCATAGCTTTGAAACTCATATACATTGAATTAAATTCTGTGAAGTGGATGTGAGTCTGACGATGAGCGAACATGTGTTTCGCATGTGATAACATGGCTGTTACAGCTTAGATATTATATGGCTGACAGTTCGTTTTGGCAGGCCTAACATGTAATTGGCCTTTTGGAGCGTTGTAAAATATCACCACTTCCCTGATTCAATCTCTTTTCTTCTCTAAACAAAGGCGTTGGTTTCAATTATGTATGTTGCTGTTGTGGCTTTTTCTGTCAACCTTCAAATGATTGCAAAATGCTTGTGGATTTGCCAGTTGTTCGCGTGTTGTGGGAGCCAAAAATGGGGAACCCGAGCAGCTGAAATGGTAAACTGCAACACTGCGGTGTTTTCAGTTCATTGTACTTAGGGCGTAAGACAAGATAAGAGTCCGTAAGACTCAGTCTTCTAATTTGTTCACATCAATGTACAGATTTCAAAGTACATTTGTGCCTGTTCTTTTATGGAATAAATCCAGCAGTACCCTCTAGAAAGAAACGGTGCTGGATTGTGTTTCCACAGAGTTTGACCCTTCAGTCACCATGTACTGCAAGAGACCCCCATTTGCTCCTCAAGGGTATGGTAGCATGTTTCCTAACTGGATAAACAGACCTTCCCCCCCCCAACCCCCCACCCCCATCGACAAGCTGTGACATGCCGTATAGGCGACAGTGCCGTAGATTAAAAAGATGTCAGGTAAGCAAAGAAAGTGAAATGGGCATGGTCCATGCTTAAAACAGTGCAGACGAACCTATGTTTCACATTTCAAGCTGCATCATGTCTGTTACCGTCTCAACTGTCCCGTTTGTAAGTTCTTCTAAAATGCCTTCCTTAATTACATTACCCCCGAACATTACCTCCAATTTGTGTTGTAATTCCCCCAAGTTTTTCTAAGCAGTAATAGCCTACAAGACCTGTGAAGACATATTATTCATGTACTGTAGATGAGGTGTAAGATGACTTTTTCTCCTGAGGTAGGGGCAAGGCATAAACAAGGTGTCTGTTCTCTGAGGTACATAGATGTCACAAATGAAGGTTCATCGCCTTGTTTGTTTAGCGTAAGCAAAATGTAAGGACAATGCAATACTGAGGGAGGCAGAGGATTTCCTTTCTCTCAGCTGAATTAGCCTGGGAGTACTTAGCAGCCTCATGCTCAGTGTCATTAATCACAACCTCTTAAACTCTTTGAGAAAACGGTCTGGGTGGTCCTCTGTAAATGTTTGGTGCTCAGTCTTTTTACTGAATACGTTGACCACGGTGGTGATGTTGATGATTATGATGAAAGGAAAACAGGTTTCGTGTGCAATTTCAGAGTCACTAAAAGTCTCTTGATTCCAGCACCACAATATGTAGAAACTAATTTCATTACAAATAGAACTGTTATAAGATGTGACTTGTGTGTTAGCATTTGTGTGTTAAACCAGGAAGAGAAAGGTCATGAAGCAACAAAAATACACATAAATTCATAAAATCTAAATGTTAAATTCAACTGAAATATTACTAATTTCTGTGCTTTTGATTTTTTTTTCTTCCTTGTTTTCAAGCTTTGATGTCTTGGAGAATTGCTCATATTATTCTCTATTATTCTATAAACACACAACAGTGGTCAAGAAATCAGTTTGAGTGGATGTGTTGTGAGAACGTCAGCTTGCATGTCATAGGATATCACATTCGTACGTAAGTCTTGCCACTGTTGAGAAATTCACTCCAACTCGTCACAGAGAAACATAGTTTCCATTGTTCTGTGAGGTTCTGTGTAGACATAGTTCAGTGATTGGGTTATGATATTATATCGCTACTAGCATGTTTTCATGCAAGTGTTTTGGTGTTGTTACAGGGGATGTCAAACTGTCAAATTTCTGCATTGTATCTCATATGGATAATTGGATTTGTTTAAATATATAGGCATCTGCCATATTTGACAGAATTTATTGCAAACATTAGATGAAAATTATAAAAATATACCCACTTCTTGATGAGGGTTGTGTTTTTAGATTTGATAAGGGGGAAAAAAATCTGATAGTAAAACTAGTTCAAGTAAAGAATGTCCATGAAAAAGGAATAAAGTAGTTGTGGTCTCGGCCCAAATCCAACTTGGGGAGGGAGCCTATAGTATGTGGCCAGTTTTGATGTACCCTTTTAAGATTCTTGGAGCCTCCATTCATGCACCATTTGGCAAGAATGCTGTCATAAAGAATGCACCCATGCAAGATCTGAGCCACCAAGTCGAAACCAATTTGCCTGTTTCAGAAGCCGTTTCCTGGTACAGTTAATCAGGGTGCTATGGCAGCAAAGGCCTTCATCTGGATGCAGGAAGTCATCAGATATTGCTGTTATTAGGCCTTTTCCTGATACAGGAAGTCGTCAGATACTGCTATTATTAGCAGAAAGTGGTCCCACATAGACTCTTGATTCTTTTTTTTTTTCTTTTCAGTCGTGGTATTGTTTCCTTTCTGTCATTGAAAACGAAATGGAACAGAATAGTTTGCTCTGCCTGCTTATTTCAGACAGCAAGCAGGAACTCATAATAGCCCAGGCAGATACAGATGATGTCATCCACCGTTCCGAGGCTGGGCCCTTTAATGGCACCGTATGAGCAGTGTAATTCAAAGCACAGCAGTTTGCGGATGTTCTACAGCGTTTCTGGATGACCGTACTCGTGTGTTTTACCCATCATGGAAGTTTTTTACAACCACAAGAAAAGAGGTTCTATTTTAGTTGCGGACAGTTGAAATAACGTCTGTCTAAACTGTCTCCAAGTGGAGGTTCCCCCGGATAGCGCACTACCCAAGGCTTGTATTAGGTCATTGGAGCTGAGTGCTAACACATGGGGTAGTCACACAGGTAGAGACTAGGTTATTTGTTAGGTGAAAAGGAATGTCTGCCTGTCTACTTTCCTGGCTCCCAGGTATCATTACAGTCGCTGTGCTCCAGAGCTTTTTGCGGTTCCATTAAAATTCTTTGATTTAATGCTGCAAGGTTTGGTGAATGTAATGGTAGGGTGGGTAGCCGGAGCAGTCTGGGGTGAGTGTGTGTGCACGTGTGTGTGCGTGTGTGTCTGTGTGTGTGTGTGTGTGTGTGTGGTGTGTGGTGTGTGGTGTGTGTGTGGGGGGGGGGGGCTGGTTTCCTGTAAGTGTGATTCTGTAAGTGTGAAGAGAACCCTGGGCTCACAGCTCTCAGACAGTGCACAGCTGGGGCAGTCAGGAACACGGTGGGCCAGTGACAGGAGCTGTCGTGATTTATATGCAGAACTTTAGATAGTCTTTATTGACAGTGGTCATTCTTTTCAAACAGCGTAAAGCCCCTTTCAGACATGCACTGCAACCCTGAACTTATCTAGACATTACCCGGAGGAGCTGTATGTGAGAATGCAAATGTCCAAATCAGTTGGACCGAACATTAAACAGACTTTACCCTGCCAGCTCCCTAGTTCAAAGTCCGTGTAATGTCCCATTGACTCCATGTGTGAATAGAGCAGGTCTTTGTCCAGAGAATTCACAGCAAGTGCGTGGGCGTTTTGATGATGTATCTATCATGCGACTGGCATGAAACCGGAAGAGTACAAACATCTGCTTCATATTCTTTTCTGCTTGTCTGTATATTGCTTTCCACTATTTTACTGATATTGCGGATACGTCCAAATGCATGTTATTTTGAGTCCAACGATCTTTAGAGAGATAGTTAGCTATAGCTATACTGCCAAAACCTATGATGATTAATAACGTTGGTTAGTAGTGTATTATCTCATTAGCAGCTAGCTAACCTGTAGCTAAGTAATACTGATAGGTATAGTGAGATAGGTGCATAAGAGAATTTATAAAAGAATTTATATACATATTCTGTTAATACAAGAATATGTATATAAATTATTTATATACATATGAATATGTATATAATGCAGTATGAACATGTAATTTATTAATTACACGTATATAATGCAGTATGAACATGTAATTTAGTAATTACATGTATATTCAGCAGCATGAACATGTAATTTATTAATTACATGTTCATACTGCTAATTACGAACATGTAATTAATAAACAAAATATAAGGCACATATTCATAAACATAGTTAAGATTAATTTATGTTTCCTGAAAATAGAAATGTTTAGTGTGAATATAAACATATGGCCCAGAATGGGCAATCTGAAGTACAGGGATATTCCTCTAACTTACTTTTACTGCTGTGTTTTTCCCCATTTTGAATATTGAGATGGTATTTCCTGGCAACATGACTGCAGTAACCTCTGGTATATGACTTTATACAGCTAACCAGACAGCAGTTATTATAAAAATGGTTTGTAGGGCACAGGATAATTTTATGGGTCATTTAGAGGGAAAAGAGACTTTTGCAAGGGTAAACATGGTGAAAATTAATCACCACTGATCAAAAATGACCCTGTCATTTGAAACATTGATGCTTCGATGAGTTTTATCTCTTTGAAAATTTGTTGCAGTCGAAATAACTACTTTTAACTTGGCGATTGTAATCGTGACCCACATTACAACATTTAAAGGAACTCTCTCATAATTTTCTTCAGCCAGCCAAGAGGACCTCACTATTCTTACTGCCAAACTGTATGTATTTGTTCCCTTTCCAGTGTTCCACTTGAGAAGAAGTAAGGCATGCTGACATTCACCTGTGCTATCACAGAGAAAACAGATGGAAAGCATGTGGAACACCACAGATGTTTTGGAACAGACAAATTGTTTTTGGCGACATACTTTTTTATGATGCTAGTGTTGCCAGAAGAACAAATTATGTCAGTTGGCTGAAACATGGAAGCACACTTGGTATAACAGGAGGAAATATTAATGGGTGTTTCAGTGAGTGTAGGGAAAAAAAGCCACAGATAACTTTAGGTTTTGATGAAATTGATATATACTTACTATGAGAAGCTGATTTTATTCTCCAGGTAAATCCTCCAGTAGTGTGAACACAGCCTTGGTTCATGGTTTAAGTTTACCTGCCCTGCATTTTACAGAAAATCATTTGTTTCCTAAGTCTTTCATGAGGCAGCAAAGCCTACATTCTTCTGGGACAGTCAGCTGCTTAGAGGAAGGTGGCACATGCCTTTTTGTTTTGACCAATCACTCATCAAACTAACACTTCTCCTTGTCTCTCACCAATTTCCTTTCTCTCTTTTTCAAAATGCTCCGAGCAACATTTCATAACGATTATAATAATGTTCTGTTTGGAGAGCATTTAGGCTCATAAAAGGTAACTTTGCTTCAAAAACATCTTGGTTTTAATAGGGATTCTTTTTTTTTCCTTTCCCCTGATTGTATTTCATAACAGGATAAAGGCTGAAACTGTCTGTGAATTTCATGAGCACAGGCTAATCCCCTAAGGCTCGAGGACTGCCTGTAATCTGCAGAACCCATTGTCTGAGAAAGGGCTCATTGTGGAGAAGTTCTCCGTGTTCGCACTTACAGACTAAATGAAGTAAGGCAAATAAAGCAAATGGGAAAAAAGGGGCAGGTAGGGTTTGTCTGTTTTTGGAATACCAAGGAAACGCTGAGATGGACAGTAACAACTGATTTATTCGTAGTCCAGGCTGCTTTACTGGGAGCGCTGAATTCCTTTCGAGTGTTGCCACTCACCTTTCCTTCATGAATATATTGCATTTTAGAGTGAAACCTGTGAGAAAGGGTTGCATTTTACCTGGAGCCAGCATCAATCTTTACCATTGTGCAAGAGCCTCGAATGTGGAGGGGCCCAGGTAACAGGCAAAACATGCTTAGTTTCAAAGATGAAAAATTGCCTGTAGAACGTGCCAGGATCCGCAGCCAGCAGCTTGCCGAAGGAGGGATGACGATGTGGCAGTCACCAGCGCCGACTGTGACCACACCACAGCGGTCCTGTGCTGGAGCTCTGCAGCAGGGCAGATGCAATGCCTCAAAATTAGAATCATACCAGGGGGGAGAACACAAAAAAGAGAAATGAATCATATTTCCTTTAGCAAATTTCCCGTCGTTCTGTGGCCTTTCTCGTTAAAGAGCGGGGGAAAATATGACACTGCGGTTGACAGAACTGCAGTGCGGGCTTGCGACGGCTGTGAGGACGGCGGTACGTCCATCTCACACGACAAGGGAGTCTCTACTTGGAGACTCTGCTCCCTGCCCGTTCTCGTGCCCTCCAGCCACCATTCACGCCCCCGTCCCAGTGGCCGAGGTTGCTGGTGCCCTGCTGCTTTAGAAAGCGTTCCCAGCTGCGGCTCATCTGAGACTGGCGTCTGTTTGGCTCAGGAGGCTGGAAACCCAGGCAACCGGGCCACCCTGAGGAATTTCACCAAAATCTGTGAATCACACTCTTGTGATCGGGGGAAAAATGAAAGTGCCTCTTCGCAATGGTAATAAAGGTGGCATTGTGGGCCATGGTGACCGAGGCAGGGGCCTGTAAATCCGTCACCAGCAGCTTGTTGGTTGACGCTATTGTGCGCGGTCTGCCACAATAGTTAACAGTAGCGACATGCATTTGAGTCATGAAGAAACTCTTTAAAGCAGGCAAATTTATGACATGCTTCTGACCTCGTTCATGCCCTCCGAGGGGGATTCTGGTCACCCAGTGCACCAGCAGACGATTACGTAACAGGGCTGGAATGTTTCAGTTAGGGGCGACATGAGATTGTTTCAGTGGGTAGAGGGTATCAGGTTACCCCTTTACAGCGATATAGGGACATCACAGCGCCTTTCCAGCCATGAAGGGAAGACCACTCCTGGTTCTCTTTACAAAAGCAGCATTGTGGAGTTTTTTTCTCAACAATTCAAAATAATTGTTCATTGGTTCACTTCGTCTTTTTTTCCATTACTTTTTTATTAGATGCTTTAAAATTTCCAGTCTGTACTGGAAGTACTATGCTGGGTGAGAAGTCATTTTGTAATTATATTGCAGACATCTAAACCCGGTAGTCTCAGCAAAGAAGGGAAGAGAGAGGGTGGTTCCCGTGTTCTCTAGACATGTGCTGTAGCCATGCATATTTGTGCAGGTGTTTTAAAGGAAGAAAGAGCTTTACACGGGCAGTGGGCATGGTCTGTTTTCTTAATCCAAACAAATGGTAAGAAGCAACAGTAGACGAAACATGTGGAGAAAATACATCAGTTGATCACTGACCTGAGCGTAAACTTTGCCTCTGAGATAAAGTTCATAAAAGGAAGGAGGCATGTAAGACTTATCCTCTTACAGTAGTAGCAGATGTTCCAGCGCACTGATTGCAAACGAGCTATCCAGATTGTGGGCGGGCCCGCCCCCACTCCCTCTCTGTCTCTTCCAGGGAAGAAACTGGACCAGGGCTAAAGAAGGGACACACCTGATCGTAGCAGACATTCCATCACACACAGCTGAGTGTGTGTGTGTGTGTGTGTGTGTGTGTGTGTGTGTGTGCGTGGGGATCTCCTGAACACCGCTCCGCATTGCTGCCTGTGTGTGTGTGTGTGTGTGTGTGTGTGTGTGTGTGTGTGTGTGTGCGTGTGTGTGCGCCTGGTGGTTCTTGTCCAGCACACTGCTGCCTGGAGCAAAGCCTGGAGATTATGTGCGGACAGGGATCCATTTTCACTCTATTATAGAATGGCACACGGTGAAATAAAGCAGAAGGGATAACTAGAACAGACAGGGTGAGAGCATGACAAAGCAATGCAGACTGGACAGGAAACGGTTGGGTGGGGTGGGGAGGGTTTGGGGGTGTTATGATGGTTTCACCACGACCTGCGTGTGTGGGTGTGTGCGTGACTGTGAGGGGTAATATTCACTGATCTCCACCCCTAGAAAGTATATTCCTACCTCTCTTACATGGGGAAAAAAGGTCTCTGTCAGAATCAGTGCCACTCTTTGTTTCTTTGGAATGCACGCAAGCGTCGTCTGACGCTACACGTTTGGGTTCAGAGCCCCCACCAGCAGTGTTATGGTTTGTGGAGAAGTCTGAAGGGGTGAAAAGAGACCAAATCCCCAGTCATAGTAAATGGAGCGCGCACTCCACAGTGCGTCTTGTGCACATCTGCCACGGTAACCTGAACCGACAAAGTCAATGAAGTGAGGAAGGAAAAAGCCTCAGACACATGTTACAGCAAGACACATTTTTTGCAGTGCTAATAGTGTAAATGCAAGGAATAGGCCCACTCCCTAACCTGGATACCTAGCCTCTGATTTATTAGGTATTTGTTTGCAGGTGTTGGTTATAGAGGCGCAATTTAAATTTGGCATACTGACAGACAGCTGAAATCATCATAATCGTTTAAGTATTTTATCTGGCAAAGTATGTTCTAATGAGTTGGCAGAAATGAGATTTGCAGCTAACTACAGATGCTTTTTTTGTAACAAGTCTTGCTTGTTACATATTTTCCTAATTTGTGTGAGGTGAGATTGAATAAAACAATAGTCAACACTCAATTAGAACTTGAAATTGAACATGCCGAAGGCACGAAGCATGAAAAATACTGCTTAGTTGCTAAAAATATTATGCTAATCAAGTAGGTCAAACGATGAAAATGATTTAGTAAGAAAGCATTCACTAAAACTAAACAATCAGTTTTTAATTCTTGTTTCTTGAGGGAATAGGCAATACTAGGGAAAAGCTTGTGAAGTTTACATTTTTTATGGGTTACTTACAATGAATGAAACTGTGCTGATTTGGCAGTTGTGGGTTGGAGCACAATTAAATGCTTTCTTTGCTGAATTGCTCAAGAATGGTGTCAGCGGGTCACTGAAAAGAAGCTTTGTCACAATATTTTGAGGAAACAGATGAAACCATACTAGAATGCATGCTAACACACCACAAGAACTCATATTTTTGTAAATTTTTTTACCCATTTATATTGGATCACACTACGAATGCTCAAAATGCACATCCCTACTAAGTGGCATTCCACCTGCTTAGCTGAAAAACTGATCACAACAGTTGCTGTGTTTTCACCCTATATACCACTTAGTAATAGTAATTCTGGTGGATCTGTGTTATTTAAAATTTGTATAACTGTTCCCTTAGAGGCAGTCTAACAGGAAAGGCATACACACACAAACACACACAGACGCACACACACAAACATACACACACTCACAGGCATATTTTCTATGGTCAGCCTAAGGGCGGAACGATAAACTGCAAAGATAATAATTCTGTATTACTTATGATAAATTCAACTCCAGCTGCCAAAAAAAGTTTTCTTAAGATTTCAAAGGGACTATTCCGCAACCCCTAAGATGATTGATGACCAGTCCTCAGCCTCACCCCCCTAGGAATCAGATTTGTTTTCACTTGCGCCCACTGCACATTTAGTTGGTCTGTCTCAGCACAGCCCAGTGCAGAGCGGAAATGTAGTGGTCGCCTAAGAAACTGGAGAACCGATTTCAGAAAAAAAGATTGGTCGTCTTTAAAGAGGAGCTCACTGAAAAAAAAAAAAAAAACGTGATACTATACGTTGATTCTTACCGGCAATGGATCACTTCTCAATGTGCTTCGGTACAAAGCCATACAGACGTTTAGGTGTCAGAGTCAAAAAGCAATTCTTTTCTTGGAATGGGTTTAACAGCCTTGCTTCTCCAACCTGTGTCAGCACATTGAAAATATGATTAGAAGGAACTGTGATCTATTTGCAATTTTACGGAAATAAGTATACTTATATAAGTATACTGCACATGGATTTTTTAAAGTAATTTTTAGTAACATATTCAAAAAGATTGGTTGAATGAGTTATACTTTCAAATTCAATTTATTAATGCAGCTGTATGGTTCTCATTTTATTTGGGTTAATAGCAGACTAAAGTGCAGTGGGAAGGGTCAAAGTTCGGAAATATCATGGGTCACATGACCACCATGAAAAAAAGAAATAATCAGGCAGAAAGGAAACATATGGTTTACTTCAAAAAACACACAAGTATGTGCCTAGCAGAGTGCAATTATGAGTTCATACTAAGTTCATCATCTTGTGTACAAAAAGGTACTTAAAAAGTAAAATAGTTAAATAGAGTTAAATAAAGATGCTTATAGGAAATGTTATCCTTAGGGGTTTTAAGCAGTTGTTTTGTTATCTTATTTTAATATGTTGTAATGATTCCAAATGAGATGAAGTGTTGTTTAAACCAATAACAAGAAAATGCAGTTATTGGTTTAAAAAAAAACTTTACCCAAACAAAAGAACCATTTTTCAATATAGAATTCCCCCAATTATTAAAACTGGAAAATAGTAGCTCTGTTACTCAAAAATATTAATGTGTGTTGTGTGAATCATTCCTTTGAAATATTATGCTGAATTTTTTCTTTTTTTCTCTCTTCTTTTCCTCCAGAAAAATTGCTTGTCCTCACTGTTGCCACGCGAGAGACCGATGGCTTTCTCCGCTTCATGCAGTCTGCAAATTACTTCAATTACACTGTGAAGGTACAGCCGTAGCGCACTGCAGCTAACAAATGTAATATATTTGTAACATTTTCTCACTTTGAAAGCGGTGTTGTGAAAACAGTACTGGTTTACAGGGCACTTTCCTTGTTGAGGTTGGGGAGAAATTTCACTACCAGGCCATGCTACTGTGCTGTGAAGCCCTGCCAAATGCCAATGAAGCATTCAGTCACTTGCAGTGTTATCTGTTATTTAAACGGAGAGATGAAAGTGTTATCACACTCGCTCTATACCTGGGCCAGGTGTACAGCTCTCTGTGCTGCACACTGAATGTTCTGTCTGTGTGTCTAATGAAGATAATAGTGTTCTCCATGGACCTTTCGTTATGAAAATATTTGAAAAGTCATGGTCTAACACAGAACAAGCGCACATAGATTGCACAGAAACACAGACAGATCAGAAACTTCTTGTTACCTACCTGAACATTGTAGATCACGAAGTACTGATGACAGAAGCAGCAGAGGGGGTAAACATCTGGTCATAAGAGATAAGAATACCCTGCGTCGGCTGAAAATTGTTGATGAAATGGCAGCAGGGTGTCATGAGTTGTTGAACTCTGTCTTTGTGGCAGGTGCTTGGCATGGGAGAGGAATGGAAGGGTGGGGACGTTGGGAGGTCAATCGGTGGAGGACAGAAGGTGCGACTACTAAAGGAAGCCATGGAGAGCTTGGCTGACCAAGAGGATCTCGTAGTCTTGTCTGTGGACAGGTAGGCTGTTTTGTGGGTCATATACTGTGAAATATTCACTGGAATCTAGTTAGTCTATGTATGTCTGTGTGCTGAGATTGTTGTAATCTGTCAGTATTACTTATGGTTATGGTTTCCTTCCAAAAACATTGAACTACTTCAACTCCTATAATTCTGAAGCTTACTTTCTGTACAATTCTGCAACTAAAAGGGTTGTCATGTAGAGACTGCCCTTGTAAATCCACAATTCTTCGTTGAGTATTGCAGTTATAACTATAATCTTTTAGTCATAGTCCATAACCATCAGTAAAGTTGCTTAAATGCCTTTAAATATGCTCTTTTTTCCTCTGAATACTCATATTCCCAAGTGTCCTAACTGAGGTTAATTTCCTAACTCCTGTATATTAAGACTCTAGGGTCAGAGAAAGGGGAAGTCTCTCTGTTCCTCAGTATTAAAGCCAGGTGCTCTGAAAATAAATCTCATCCAATTTCTGAACATGCTTAAGATTTAGTTACCTGAAAATTACACATTATAATTGCCCATTACCTGGCAGTAAAATCTGCAAACAGTTTTCTTTTCTTACTTCATAAAAACATACATTTTCTTTTCAAAATGACGATAGTGACTTTGACATGGTTACATAAGAATGATCCATATGTTTTTGTTTTTTTTAACGGCTTTTCTAGATTGAAGTGAAGATTCGAATTGCTATAATTGCAAAATGCCCTCTCCAAAGTCAGTGCAGCGTAATGAACTTGAATTAAACACTTATTTTACAGATTTGCAAGACTGGCAGCCACAGATTCGTTTAAAAGAGCTGGCTCCACCCTAGTGTTAGTGTTTCGGTCGATTTAGTTAATCGGAAGTAATAACCAGTTGCTCACTAAAAACAGCTATTCTGGTAAAATAACAGGATGTCCATTGGTGATGAAAGTGGGTGACACTTCCCTCGGTGGAGCTGCTCTGTGAAGCAGAAACAAACGTTAATTACCATAATGAACTTGCGCTGTAGAATACACAGTGTTTTTCTGAGTGCAGAGTATCTGCTTTAAGTAGTGGCTTTGCTTACTAATGGAGTAATTGAGTAACAGCGCAACACCTCCCAAAATTCATAAAGCCATCTAAGAATGGTCCTTGTCATGGACATTTTTTTAAAAGTAATCATAAAAACGCCTTTAAATGGAAAATTACATAGTCAGGAGGGCACATTATGAGTTGCCCAAGCTATTATAAAGCTTCTGTGAGTTTTCTGAGTGTCTCATAATAATACGCCTTTTGTGGAATTACTTAATAGGGGGCTTGTGTTTAGTCAAGGGTCTACTTACAATCCAATGGTGGAACCTGAAAAAAAGGGTTCTCTTTCTTTGCCAGCAAAGTGACTGAAGCAATATTTCCTACACATTTTTGTGCATGTTAATATAGATCACCTGAAACTGTTTGTTTTATTACTTGACCTAAATGTTGACTTGATTAGCAGAAATGTGCTTGCTAGTTAACTCTCTAATCTCATTTCTCAGTTAAATGAGTATTGGTAAATTAGGCTCCGTCTCATATTGGAGTTTTTAATAAGGCCTTTAACATTCACCGCCAGCGAGGCCGTAAATTGTGACGGGCAGTTATTGATGTGCGAATATACAGGCATGTGAAAACCAGATGTGTGCGAAGCACAGGTTCTGCCATGATCTTTCTCCTGTAATATTGCCTTCATGTACAGGGGTATTAATAGGGCTTGTAATATATCTCTAAAACACCTGCACACCTCCCAGTTGCTTATCAAAGACAGACATATCTTGGGCAGAAATGCCTCCGGGTTTTTTCCCTGGATAGTTTCAGAACTGACAGTATCAGTTGTGTAAATATGAATCCGAGGTGAGGACTGTATTCTTTACAGCATATCTTCCTAGGAGTGATTCATCAATGTTCGTTCCAAGAAAACGCAAATACCTGACTTTAAGAGTGCAAGGAATGTGTCTTGAGCTCCCTTTTGTGTGTCTAAAGACCCATATCTACCTAAGGCAGAATTGTGAGTAGCACTGTAGAGAAGCTAGTTGGAGCTTCTGATGAAAGCATGTTTTTCAGTTCAAACAAAACATTTTCTGTGAATTTTGATGTGCGTTTTTTTTTTAATCTCAGCTATGATGTTATATTTGCCGGAGGCCCAGAAGAAATCCTGAAGAAGTTCCAGCAGGCCAATCATAAAGTCCTGTTTTCTGCCGAAGGGCTCGTATGGCCGGATAAGCGACTGGCTGACAAGTATCCCACAATCCGCAGTGGCAAGCGCTTCCTCAACTCAGGAGGTGGGTCCTGAGCACTGTTGTACCGCCAGGGGGTGGGGGTGGGGGGGTGGGGGGGTTGGTGGGTAAGCTCTGAGATTCAGCTTATTTATTTTACCCGTGTGATTCCTCCCCTGGGAGTGCACATGTGACCTTCTTTCCCTGTAAACTCTTAAATCTCAGCTTCGGCAGAAAAGGGGGTCCGCAGGAGTGCTGCTTCCTGTGTATTCTCACTGCTCATGTCGCGTCTCCCTGCCCTGGGACGCGCACTCCATCACGCCTCCCCTGCAGTCGACAGTGAAGCCAGATGTCCTGACCCTGAGTCAGAGCTCAGAGCCTGGGTATTCCTCAGGGGAGGGGGGGGGGGGGGGTGCGACCCAAAGAAAGGTCCTAGTTCACCGCAAGGTCAAGGCTGAGGCACAGTACAGAGGGTTATATTTTCACATTTTGCAGCTGTATATGGACTGTCCACTAGTGGGTTCTTGAATGTCCTCCCAGTTGACTCGTGTGCTTCGCCCTATTCTTTTTTACTGTATCATGAATACGCAGAAATTGGGGAAAAAGGTGCTGCAAGGCCAGTTACTCAAGCATAGCCAATCACATAAGGTTGTAGAAAACAATACAGGTAAGCTATATCTATTTAATGTGGGATTTTTGGTTGTTTTCCCCCAAAAGGTTCACAGTGTGGCATTTCCTTCCAAATACTGGTCTATGAATGTCTTGGGATAAAGTGAATGGTCCATTCATTTATGGTCTGTCAATTCACTTTAGCCAGACACATTTCTCCCCCCTATTTTCGTGGAAGGGGACAATTACATCTGAACCTCTGCATTCATCAAGCTGTGTCTCTGGTGTTTCAAATCATATGGTTATTATCTTGCGTGCTATTTTGAACAGCTGAATTGCTGCTTTTACTCCGGTGGTCAGTCTGGTTCTTTCAGTGGGCCTCGGTACTGCTGGGCCCTGAGTCTGTCAGGCCTAGGAGAAATCTGTGTCATTAACATGACATGTTTATTTGCCTTAGCCTTCCCATTCAATGCTTTGCTGAAAAGAGTCTTAATTGAAGGTTTGATGTGTCCCCACGGCTACAGTCCAAAGCACCCAGGCAGAATGTTATGTTTCTTTTGGACTTGGGCTGATATGTCACAGAGAGGACACTTGACCAGTGTTTTGTTCTGGAGGGTATGACCTCAGAGAGCTCGCCATACAGGCACAGATGTGATTGGCCAAGAGGGTTAACGTGGAAATGGCAATTTTGTAAAACAAATACATAAATGCATAAATAAATATATAAAAATTCCCAAAGATTGAAACCACATGACAGAGTCTTTACAGATCTGAGCGGTGAAATGTCTTTTTCTTCTGAATCTGGGCACTTGGAGAAAAAAAAAAACAAGTTTATGGGAGATTAATACAGATTGAAAAAAACACTTGTAATAATATATGGGTGCATTATTGGGAAGAGAAGAAAAAACATTTAATCTTGATAAAACTGCAATTGGATCATTAAGAATGTGTTTCCATTATCATAATAGGGTGTTTTATTAGGGGAAGTGTGATTCCACATCACAGTTGGGGAGTGAATCACCACCCCTCTCCCCTCTGTTTTTTCCTTAAGTTTTTCCCAGATGAAATCAGAGGCTGGAGCTCAGTGAGAGATGATTACAAAACCAGCACGGGTGGTGGGGCTTCTCCTGGGCTGCAGACGTTTTAACAAGACACATAATCAGTGCCAGACTTTCTATATCATCATCTATAGTCTGTCAACAGTTTAATATGGTTCAGCATCAGAATGCTAATCAGAAAAGCTGCATGTTTCCAGCCTTTAATTTAGTTGTACCACTGTGATTAATGTAGTTGGAAGACGTATAAGACCGCAAAGTCTGGAAAGAAGGACCCAGTTGATTTATGATTACGGATGAATTCACTTGATCCTTATAATGTCACACCCATAAAGCCCACACGTGGATAAGTCAAGGAGAATCTTTAAACTCTTGTTTGGCTCTTTGTCCTGATTCTTTCCCTGCTGGATGGAAAAAAATCTGCCATTGACTGGCGGCTTTGTGCAATGTTACTGGTGAGGCCAAAGATCTGAGTGTCAGCATGCTCCAGTCAGTTTTGTTTGTTAAAGACAACTCTGTGTGCTTTGTAATTGTTTTAAAACTCAGAATTGCGCTCATATTCTTTTGCTTAGTCTGTATTTTTAGGAGAGTGTCAGGAAATGACTCTTTGCTGATACTCTCAGGATATGTAAATCTGTTCTTCCTTTCAGAATACATTTGAATATTTCTGAATGACTATACTTTCTTTCAAAACTACACCCGAAATAAAGCGTTAGCATTTTGTGGTAGTGTACCTCAACCTGACTGATGCTCTCAGGACCTCAGAAAAGTTTTTTAAACTGGTTTCCCACATCAAGGTGTACCCGCCTTCTTCGGCCTTGTGCAAAGTCTGCTCCAGCCATGTTTAATGGAGGCTCTGTGTAGAACCAAACTATTTGCCTTTCTATTCCAATGCATTTTTCCCCCCATTCCATTTCATCTAGGTAATATTTGTCCTTCAGCTTGTGTTTACAATGTCTGAGTCCTCTTTAATGACTGCACCAAAAACTGATCCAAGACCAGTTGGCATAGCGGAACCCTACAATTTTCTGCTGCGGTCAATATCACTGAGGAATAAGGAAAAAGGACAGGGATCGCCATGGAAACGAACAAAACCCAGCACATGACTTCCAGCTCGTAGGTCTGGCCCCTTCCTGAACAGAGCGAGACTTTCAGGCCTGCCAGCCCCCATCATCTCCCTCTGAGCTGTGGTTTCTTGGTCAGAAAGCCTTCCCACCCAGTGCTTGTTTTTCTGCGCTCTCTGCCAGAAGTCACACTTTGTGCTCGGTGTTTGGGCGGGTGCCAGGGCAGGGCAGGGACCAAAGTGTTCCCCTGGAGACACAGTTGACATCATAAAACTGTCACATCCGTGCCCCTCAGTCACGGTAACTATATTCACTCACTTTCAAAATATGAGTGAAACAGACTGTACGCGGCCTACTTCCACAGAACAAGGGACACCTTGACTGCAGCCATGAGCTCAGTGGCATAATAATGGCTGTTGTCTGCGAATGCCTTTGAATCATCGTTTTGTGTCACGTTTCCGTTCAGTTGGCTATTCATGCTAACATGGTCTGATTTGCCTCGCAGGAATTATCGGCTACGCCCCCTACGTGAACAAGATCGTGCAGCAGTGGGACCTTCACGAGAATGATGACGATCAGCTGTTTTACACCAAAATCTACCTGGATCCACTGCAGAGAGTGAGTGCTTGATGCTTAGGGATAACAGAGGTTACAATTCACCCAGTTCAATAGGACTTGTAACACACCCACGCATCCTTATAAAAAACACTTAAGAACACATCACACTTCCAGTAAGCAAACAAACAAGATACAAATATAGTGCATGGTCACTTGTGGATGGCGAGCACATTTTTCAGCTGTTTTTTTTTTTTTTTCTTTTTCTTGAATGCATTTTTAGGAGCAGCTGAACATGACCCTGGATCACAAGTGCACAATCTTCCAGAACTTGAATGGAGCGATCGGTGAGTGAAATTCTTAAAAGGCAGACCTTTAAAGCATCACAAATCAAGTCTGATGGAGCCTTGAGGGGCACACGTTTTAGCTGAAGCCCCCTCAGCACCCACGCGGGACGTGCCTGTTTTCACCTTTTTTCCCCCCTTTCAGACGAGGTTCTGCTGAAATTCGGGACGGAGCGGGTCCGAGTGAGGAATACGGTGTACGACACTCTGCCCGTGGTCATCCATGGCAATGGAAACACCAAAGTGAGTCATGGATCTCTCGTCAGGGTATTAATGCGCAGGGACAAAGCCTTTCCGGTCTGCACGCACCATCAATCATGGCCGAGCTCCACTTTCAAACATGTCCCAAACATCTAAGCATATGGAAGGACTGCATAGCCCCCTTCTGTTAACATTAACAAATATCTGCATGGCCGTGAGGGAGGACTGAATTGTATAGAGTGTGTGTGTGTGTGTGTGTGTGTGTGTGTGTGTGTGTGTGTGGGAGGAGGAAGCGGGTTGTGGTTTTTGTGGAATCCAGACGGCAATTTATTGGAGGAGGATCGTCTGGCCAAATAACAGCAGCGTTGCCTCACTTTCTCTGCTTCTCGCATTCGGGTCAGAACAAGATAATCAACAGGTCCATTCTTGGCATCCACAGAGGATTGAATAAATCCATCACAGGGTTGAGTCATCCTCCCACAAACCCCCCTCAAACCCTGTCCTGTTCTTCTTCATGACTATTCATTGACAGGAGCAGCGGTTTCCTGGAAATTCCACACCGGGCTGTTGGGCTGTAAAAGTTTGAGAACGTGCAGCTGAGCATGGAGGAAACCTTCAGTTTACTCCAGCTGTTTTTCGACCTCAGCGCGGTGTTTTATCAGCGCGTAAACTTGGATTTATTGTATACTAATGTAGCCCACGTGCGCTAAGGCTGCCAGCGAAACAAATGTCAGCAAGTTATTGTGGAGAGAATAATATGGTAAGGATCCTGTGATCCCAGACTTTGAGAGAACAGTGGTGCTCTCCAGGAATGTCACCCAAAACCAGGCTCCGGCACACCCGAGACAGACATAATGCTTCCACTGACCGGCGTGAGGCCCCAAAATATAATCCCAGTAAACTGATAACAGATCAACAGGCTCACCCAAAACTGAATTCAGATTTCATCGCATCTGGATGTCATCCGTCCAGTGGTTTGAGATGTCAGAATCGTTGAAGGGATTTCCTCTTTATGACTCTTGCTTCCAGCAAATTAGAAGCAGGACTGTCGAGGCCTGCAGGATCTCGCTGCTGGCGCTTCCCAGCCAAGAGCATTGTCGTGCACAGTATTAGCTGACGGCGCTGCTGTTCGTCCAGGGCACAAAATCAAAAAACAGTAGTGAAGCGATCTTGTATGCATTTGGAGAGGGTCTGTTAAAGAGACTCCTCTGAATGAGAATTGCTGCCAGCGTCACTGTTCAGGCTCCTGTTTGGAGAACTTTCCTACCAGTCTGCACTGTAGCAGATAGAAAACCAGCTGAAATCCACATGGAGCTCCAGCAATTGGCCAGAATTGGAGCGTTTATCTAGGCATAATTACTTTTTCAATGACCCTTGCCAGTTATATTTCTTTTTTCTTTCCTAATTTGTCAGCTGGAAGGTTACATCTAGGATTGCTATATATGGGTTTATTTTGAGTGGAAGCAGACTCTTAATGGGCTCATATTGAAAAACATTTGGTGAACTTAATACGATGTTTCTTTCACAGATGTACTTGAACTTCTTGGGCAACTACATCCCTAACGCTTGGAACTATGAGCGTGGCTGTGGCGTGTGTGATCAGGACACAGTGGATTTATCCCAGCTCAAAGTGAGTCACCATGTGTTTGAAATGGCTTCTGTTTTATTTTCTTTTGTTTTATTTGTGGGATATGACTGGTTTTTCTGTGCAATATATATGTTTTTTTAACTGTCCTCTCTTAATAGGACACTTGGCATTACCAATGCCCAAGTCCAAACAAATGCCCATGCTTAGATGAGCAACTGTTGCTGAGTCTGTGAGACTGCTGTCGTCCCCGCTGTTGATCGTTGACCTAAGCCATCGCTCCAGCTTTGTGTACGCTGTATCCAACAATAACAAGTGAACTCCAGGGCATTTGCTCAGACCCTCATTAAAAGCACATAAGTCCTCCGAGAACCGTGGAGGGAGAGGAAGCACTATAGGGCTGTGGTGCAGGAAATGGCTTTTGGTTTTGTAGAAAGTTTCACTTAAGGGGGTGTCACCGGTGACCAGCCTGCTTTTTAGTGGGCTCCTCAGTGTAGGATTTATCCCAATGGTGAGTTACAGCGGTTGCCCTGAAAATTTGTCGCGGAGTGTAGCCAAGAATGGTGACTGATAGACGTTTCTCGCATATTAGTCTGTGTGCCGAGTTCTGCCACCAGACCGTGTACACTGGGAAAACGAGATGACCATATGGGTCGTGTGTTGGAACAGTAAACACAAGTCGGGCGAGGCACAGAGAAACCCTAACGAGACATGCTGACAGCTGAAAGGAGCAGATCCCCTCGCATTTTTTTCTCTCAGATTTTAAGAGGGTGTTTACCTGTGCCTGAGACCTGTGCTGTGCGGATTTGCCCAGGTTGCATGATTTACGGCTCGAGTGGCGGAGGAGGCCTGATGACACCGTTCGCAGTCTCTCGATCGAAATGCCGTGTGTGTGTGATAAGTGGCAGTTTTAAGAGGCGGGCTCGTGGAGAACACAGGGCCTTCTGTTGTCCCTTTCTGCCAGTGAGAGGGTACAGCCAGGTCAGCGCAAGCCATTGCTGAATGCAGTCTGTGGTCTGGCCGTCTTCAGGGAGAGAGAGAGAGAGAGAGAGAGAGACACAAAACTCTGGCTGGCGGAGATGTAGCTCCGTAGGCCCACAGGGCCAGACGGTCTGCCGGCGGCGTCCTCCCCGACGCCGCCTTCCCCGTCAGCAACAATTTAACGTCCTCAGACTTGATCCTGAACTGTCCTGCTGTCCCCGGAAGGCAGAGCAGTTGCAGGACTCTCAAATTAGGCTGTTCCGCCGTGGACCTTATCATTGTTGCCCTGCTCCACATGCTGGGTAGTGGTGCAATGGAAAAGTGTGTGTAAGTGAGCCATGTGGACTTCGTGGGAAATGCTCCCTGCAGCCGCATCAGAGGAGGAGACAGTCATCTTGGCACCGCAGGCTACGTCTTTCCAATTTTGTTTTTTTTTGTTAATATTTAACCATGAAACCTCTTAGGAGAGTTTTTATGTTCCTGGGAATGTTCTGTGTGTAGTTCTATGCAAACAGAATCTGTTCAGTGCTATCATATAACAGCCAATGTTTTAGCCTTCATTTTAAATGACCTCATGTGGCCTCATCTGGCCACAATCAAGCATTGTCAACAGTGCTGTTGGACAAATGTGTAATTTTTTTCCCCAACATATCAGTCGACATACTAATATCTGGACGGTTCTCACTATAACACTTTTGCGATCATCGTTAATAAACTCCCACTAAAAGCAATACTGTATGTTGCGCATGCTGACATTGTTTGACTGACCTTTGTTTTGTTTACCACAGGAATATCCAAGCGTTACAGTTGGCGTATTTATCGAACAGCCGACTCCTTTCCTGCCAGAGTTTTTCCAGCGACTTCTGAACCTGGACTACCCGAAAGATAAACTGACGGTTTTTATCCATAACAATGTGAGTGCGTCGAGCATAGTTGACACTCCGCAAAGCCTGGCCACAGATGCTTCCTGTAACTCATCACTTGACTGTGTCTAATCTCGCCTGTCTAGGAAGTTTACCACGAAAAGCACATCCAAAAGTTTTGGGAGGAGAATAAGAATGTCTTCAAGAACTTTAAGGTTGTGGGCCCCGAGGAGGAGTTGAGCCAAGGGGAGGCCAGGAACATGGGAATGTATGCCTCTCGCACATATAATTTTGCAGGGACTTTGTTCTCAGGGATATGATTTAATGAACATTCAAACATTCAAATAGCCAGCCTTAATTACTATGTGCATATAAAGACTCATGCAGTTGAAATGAATATATTTTTTTCCCAAATTGGTTCTCATTTATGCCTTGATGTGGCGAACATCTGTCGTCATGGTGATCTGACGAAAGATTGTTGTCATTATTTACTCCGGCTCCCTATCACAGGGGAGTGTCGTTTCAGTCTGTGGCAGCCCTGTATAATCTGGTACCTTCGATCGAGTCTCTCATCAGGTGCCTTTCATTTTGACTCTGGCGCCTTAAGCTGGGTAATTGGGAAGTGAATAATTTCCTTGAACTGCAGTGAGAACATGTCTCACCTGTGCTTGAACATGATTCTTCATCCACAGCACACCACTCTGAGGAACAGGGGCATTCAAATCAGTGTCAGGCAGCCTTCCAGGGTTCCTGGATTCCTAAGGTTATGTGCCTAAATGGCACTGAGAGTTGTTCCCTGAAGTATCACTTTTCTACATTGTTTTATTTGGAGAACACACAGACACACACATATACACCTACATACACACAGACACACACATTTGCCCATAATTGCCCATTTTTTGAAACAACAAATATCTGGAATTATATTACGTTAGGTCATGTCCATGGATAACCTTTGTAAGTTGGCACAGTATCGAAGTGCATACCAAGGTGATGGCTCATGTCTGATTTAAAAATGGAAAATGCATATAGCAAGTAGCTGTTGAATGTTGTATATCAACATAATATACGTGATTTTATTGCATTGGAAGATTTTATGTTTTTGCAGAATCTTTTGTTGATCGAAGCAGTGGTTGATAACTCTACCCATTCTGTCCATTGAAACTGCCGAGTGAAAAAAGACACAGATGTTGTTTGGCATGATCTTAATCAGTGTTGCTCGTGGGTCTTCCTCAGGGATTTCTGTCGCCAGGATGCCGGATGTGACTACTACCTCAGCATTGATGCGGACGTAGTGCTGACCAACAGGCAGACGATCAAACTCCTCATCGAGCAGAACAGGTACTGTGTGCCTTTGCAGGCCCTGTAGAAGGGCTCCTGGGAAGCTTCCGCAGTATCCGCAGTGTCTGCGGAGCCTGGCCGGTGTTCCTTAAGCGCCGAAGCCACAAGAACATTACAGTCGAGTGAACGAAAATCCCTGCAGTTTAAAAATAAGCGCCGGTGGCTTCCTGTTTGCTTCCTCGACATATGGGAGCAGTGTGAGACTGTAGGGCCTGAGTCTCGAATGCCACACTGCATTATACGAAAAACAAACTCATCCTTTTTTTCCAAGTTTTAAAGCGCTGTAAACCATATGTCTCTGCGGTAGTTGCGCAGTTCGTGTCACACACTTCAGCATCTTAAGGCTCCAGCCTCCTGGAAGAATTCCTTGGCGATATTTAAAGAAACCATGGGAATTCTCTCAACCCACAAGTTGCGGTGGAAAGCGATGTCAATGCCTTAACCTTACATTTTTGCATTTTATTGTGTTGCGTCCATTTCTTCCTGCAATGCAGACGAAGACTATAATTTCCCATAATGCCTTTTCAATAGCATGTTTCGCTCACGACAGCTTCGTTCTTCAAACGCTTTAGTGGTTTGGAACTATAGTGGTGGAGGTATGGTGGTGAAGGCAATAATTGCATCACCCACCTCTTCACACGTCAAGATGTGTACTGTATGCACGCCGGTTGAACTGGCCACTGCATTGCCTCCAGCCACACCAAGGCTCGTAAATTTTCAAAAGTGGTTTCAGGTCCGAAGCCCAGGCCTACCCAGTTCACCGCTGTCAGTAACTTGGACCTCTTGAATTATTGCACAGCATGCAGATTTGAGGAATTAAGGACTCTTAAAATGGAAGGAGTTCCAATGGAACAAAAACCTAAATTCCATGTTTAATCAATATTTGTCATTAAATTCAGTGAAAGCCAAATGTTTGATGTGCAAATATCAAGGGAAATTAACATTTGAAGTAGTCAAATAGATATACAGTAACAATAGATATTGTTTGGGTCAGATTGATCCTCGTCTACGATCAGTAAAAACTCATGTAAGAGCATACGCACTCTGAAACAAATGAAGATGGAGCTGTTTGCTCATCTGTGCACTAGATCCAAGTGGATCTTCCCAGCATGTGATTATACTCAAGCTTCCCTCTGGAGGGCCATAATCCTGCAGGTTTCTCAATTCTGTTTACATTAATGATGCTCGCAAAGCTAGCGAAAGCAGTTCAAAATGTTTAGTCAGGATGACAAGGTGAAATGGGGATGTGAATGTGCTTGCATGGAATAAAAACCTGGATGCTGGATGCTGTCTTTCTCCACTGCCGTGCTTTGGCGGTAAGTGTCAGTGCAGATGCTGTGACGGAGACTTCATAGTGTCCGCAGTGTTCCTAGTTACAGTAGCACATTTGATTGGTTACTGGGGTTTCTGAGAGAGTTCCTGGTATGCCAAGTCCATCACGCCTCACTGCACAGTATGTGCTAGCACATACTGTACTCATTCCATCTGACTGCAGAGAAGATGAGCATCTTTGGTGGTTGGCCGCCAGTGTCAGTGATTTTAATGACATTTGACGGATTCTCCTCTCTTTCCCTTTTTTTCCCCTCCATCAGGAAAATAATTGCTCCGCTCGTCAGTCGCCATGGTAAACTGTGGTCGAATTTCTGGGGAGCCCTGAGCTTGGACGGTTATTACGCACGCTCCGAGGACTACATTGACATCGTTCAGGGGAAGCGTGTGTAAGTCATGCGGTCTTAGCCGTGCGCGTCAGCACGGGCTTCTAACTGCTGTCAAATAACGAGCGCTACTCAGCGTGCCAGCTCTCATCACTGCAGACCTGCTGACAGCAAAGCTTTCTGTACGAGTTCCAGACTGTGTGCAGACACAGTCTCCTGGTTATTGTAATATTCAATTAGTCCAAAGAGAAAAAGAGCAATTGACCTGTTTCATAAGAATTTTATTTGCATGAATGCAGATGAATAAAAATAGGCAAGAGAGTGGATAATGGGGGAGATTAAACCGTCAGATCTCAGCGCGGACAAAGAAAGTGAATGTGGAGCATGTGTTTCCTGCTTCAGATGCACTGCCAAGGATTCCCACCACTGCACTCACTGCCTCTACAGAGGAGGACTGGATCAGGTCCTCTGTCACGGATGGCATGTGAAATATAATGAGAAGGAGGCCTTGCTTCCAACAATATGAATTATGTGGGCATCAAAACTATCCATTTCTTATGTTGTGTGTGTGTTTTTTTTTTTTCTTTTTTACCAGTGGTGTGTGGAATATTCCATATATGGCCCATATATACCTAATAAAGGGTGAGACTTTGAGAAAAGAACTGAAGGAAAGGAACTATTTTATTCTGGAGAGACTGGATCCGGATATGGCTTTGTGCAGAAGTGCCAGGGAGCTGGTAAGACCATTCAATGGCAGTGTCTGTTTCATAATAACAAAGGCCAGCCCACGCTGGCTATTTTGCATAGAAATCACATTTCCTGCAAAATTCTAAAAAGAAACTTATTCCAGTTGCTGGTGTAAAATGACTCTGCAATTGTCAATAACGTGTTTACACATATTAGTAGTTATGCAAAAGACTGTCAACGTTAACGTATTCTTTTTAAAGTAACAAAATTATGGAGGCAGTGGTTTCAGTATCCTCTTCTATGATGCATCTGTAAATGAATATCACAGAATGTGTATGTCAATGCAATGTTTCTTAATGCAAAAAAAAAAACAAAACAACAAAAAAAACCCTGCAGCTCAACTGAGACCAAAGAGAGAAACTGGCAAGTATACCCAGTATAAATGTGCTGTCTGTCTTCAAGGCATGACTTCTCTCTATTTATGGTAGCCTCTGTGGTGCGTTAAAAGGTTTGCTGCTCCAGTTGTATCCCATCCTCCTCCACCTTCCTCATGTCTACTCTGTCATGTGATTGTGTTTAGCCAATGAGTACATCTGGCTGGCTGCTCATAATTTATTTCTGTCCCTCTTTGCCTTTGACATCCCTGTGCAGCTGTGCTCTCTGCTGTCCATGTCACACAACCTAACCTAAAGGGTCTGGCTATCATTGTCCCCCTGGGCTCTGTGCACAAGTTGGTTTTGCCTCTGTTTCCCAGCATGCACCATTCCTGGGACCATAATTCCAAAATGTTGGCTTCAAAGGGAATCTTGCCCTTTTTATATTCTTTTTTTTCCCCCTCCCTCTGCGGGCGCATCCTCTTTCCTTCCTAGGTGTATTGAATGTGAAATATCCATATCTACCTATCTCTCTTCACAAAGTAATGTTACACAACTTACATGGTGCTTTTCCTTCGTTTTAGACAATACAAAGAGAAAAAGACTCCCCTTCTCCGGAAACATTCCATATGCTCAGGCCCCCAAAGGTTTAGTCCTGTTTTAATTACTCTACATCTTCTCATTTCACCACTGAAATACAGCAGTGATGCCCAGGATCACTTCTCCTCTGCACCAATTTCCAAAGATTTAAAAAATGCCTGGTCTTACTGAATCATGGTACTAAATGACTCACCAATCATTCTTTTGGCTGTATTCAGCTGAAATCCTTGTTATTTCCTCTTGGTGTCAATGAACATTTTTCTTTACTATTTAATTAAATGTATTTGTGAAGCATAACATGAAAAAGTGATGATCAGCTGAATGATTCATAATATTTCACATGCCAACACAATATTTTTATAAATTTGTTGTTTGTGTTTGTAATACTGTTTTTTTTCTAAGGAGTATAATACATTTTTTAAATTATTTTCTGAATCAGCTCTGAAAGTCGATCTAATAACAAATTCATATTAATCTGTTTTAAACAGATAATTGTCAAAGTTCAGTAGTGTAAAAATCTTCAATTTGCATGCGTTCTTACCATATTCTACTATTAACCTTTCTCAGTTGATTCGCGATAATGGAAAGCCAAATACATAACTGATTATAACCACCAGAGGAAAAACATTGTTGTAAAAGGCATTTTACTGTCAAAATGTGTGGACATGCTTAGCTATGTCACACATTCAGATGTTTACAGGAAGCATCTCCATTTCTCTTTGTTGCCATAGTCCTTTGGAAATATGGTGATGAGTGTGATGAGTTCAGATTTGTTGATTAAGAGGTAGAGAGGAAGCACCCGATTACCTGAGATTTTTTTTTTTCATTAAAGTCAATGGTTCCCTCATGCAGAGAGGCGGAAGGTCACTAGAGGTCAAACAGAATCGCAGCAGTTTGGCGCTGCCAAGTTCCCCTGCAATAACCACAATGCTTAATTCAAGAGCAGAGCCCCCAAGCACACGTGTAACAAGCTTATCCCCCAATGCCTCAACCATTCTCAGCCTAGGCTGCAAATATGTATTTATCCTGTCAATCCTGTAAATGAATCTGCCCAGTCATCTTCCCAAAAAGGAGAGATGTAGTTTTTTTTTGTTCTTTCCAAACTTTAAATTGTTATCCGTGAGAAAATGAGTTGCCGCTGAGTACGCTCTCACTTTGGTGAAATGATCAGAAGGATGTATGCTAGAGGCTGTAAATGTGGGGCCAACGCACATCCAAGATGGAATGCCTAGGCTGAAAATGAGTCTTTCCCCTACATCCATGCCCTTCCCGGCTTCAACGTAGATCATGCACAGACCAGAGGGAATCAGATTCCTGGACTCGCTCTGTCCTGATCTTACCAGCACCTCCGTGTGTCCCTGCCCCCCCGCCCCATTCCCCCCCCCCCCCCCCCCTTCCCACCCCTGAAAAATCTGTATGCTCCATAAATAATCTCAGATTATTTATCTTTTTTTGTCTACTGTCCTTTCAGGCTTGGTTCTGTAAACAGGGACTTTGTTCACAGGCCACCTAAATGATTTGATTATTTTTATTTATTTAGTTATTTTTGACAAATTTATTCACATTTTTATTGAAAATAATTTAGATTACCTATCCATTTTTTTTCCAGAAAGATAGGCCAAATATGTTTGAGCTGTAATGGCATGATGATGTGATTTTTTGCTTATCTGCACATTATTTCACAATGTTAACCATTTTAATCCCAGTCATGCAGCTTGTGTTCTGTCGTTCTGTGGACTCTAACGTGATTTTCTTTGTCTGCTGTAGGGTGTTTTCATGTACATCACAAACCGTCATGAGTTTGGAAGGTTACTTTCAACTGCTAACTACAATACATCACATTATAACAATGACTTGTGGCAAATATTTGAAAATCCTGTGGTAAGTCCATTTTTATGAATCTTACTTTCGTTCCCTTTTGACTTCTCAGACAACACCCCAAAGCCCCTTTTTCAAATTCAGACAGACAGTTTGTAAACATTTGTACGCCATATACTTTGTTTTATTTGCAAAGTAATGCTAAGAATAAGTTGATCCATTGCTGTGCATGGATTGTATAGTATGGTAGGAAGAGACTCTGCTCTGTTGTTTCAGGTATTGAAATGAGGCCTACTTTGGCTGGCTCTGTTTGATATACTGGCCAGGGAAATGTATTTTTGCCACTAATCCCCTGACTCATTTCAGGACTGGAAGGAGAAGTACATCCATCCCAACTATACACGAATCTTCACTGAGAATCTCACAGAAGAGGTAAGTGGAACAGTGAAGTGTCACAGAAACCCATGTGTGGCGCTATCTAATGCCTTTCAGATAGGGTAGCAGTTTGTAGGCTTTTAGATATTGGGTTTGACAACAGTAGTTTTTTCTAGGCCTTGATATGAAGCTTGAATTTCTTTTATTGAATGTGGAACTATTTTAAATTTGAAGTTTAACTGATGACCTTCACTTTTTAAAGGTAACCAAGAGATTTTTTGTCAAATTAGGCAAAACAACAACCTAAGGATTGCCTGACTGTCTAAACATAGCAGTGTTTCAGAAAAGGGTCATCTGCCATCAAATACATTGACAGGAAGAGAAAATTGCTTGACATAAAAAAATCCACAGTTCCACAAATAAAACATTTCCCAGACAAGTTACTGAAGAGGGCTGGAAAATTCATCACATGCATGGCGAATTGCAATTAATGGTGAGAGTGCTTAGCATAATTGTTTTGCAATGTGCAGTTTAAGTGTTATGACCTCTTTAAATTGATTAGGTCATAAATTGCAGATGACTTTTTCCCCTGCCTCAACACCAGATCAATTTTGCTTCCAAGTAAATTTACCTGATGTTGTTGCATGGCAAATTTGAATAATGTCAGTATAGTAGACTCCCTTTTATAGTATACTCTCTGAAGAATAATTGCTGACTGGATTCAAACACATTTTTTCTTTTCTTACAAAGAACAATACGTGGCCAGTTTGACTAGACTTGACACTTAATTTTGGGATAATCAAGCTTTTTAAAACATTTTCTTTGATGTTTTATTCAAAATCTGGGGTTAGGAGTTGGTTCAGCACCATTAATCACACAGTGACACATGTTTTCAGAAAATGAATTTACCGTATATCTGGAAACACATTAATTAATTTTTTTTTTTTGAAAAAAGAGATTATTCCCAGCCTACAGGAATTGTAATACATTTAATACAATGTGTACTGTCAGCCAAGTGGGTGGGTATGTCATGACATTCACAGATGGTCATGACATTCACACATTTTTTTTTTTAATTTGTTGTTTTTTTTTTTTTTTTTTTTAATTTTGTGTGACAATATTATGAAGCAGAATGAACTGACACTGACATTTGTTATAGAAAGTTAATCCCCAAGCGCTCTTCTTTAATGAAATCATGTTAGATAAGGATTCAGATTAATGAGGACCTTGGAAGAGGATATGATATTCACTTGAATTCAATAAAATCTCAGTTAAATTTACGATTGTCTTTCAACATTTTATGTTTACATAAAATGGAGGGAGATAATCATAGTGATAGGACAGAACCATTTATAAGATGAATGCACTCATAAAAATGGAAAGAAAAAACATATGTAGTTTTAAGTTCAAATGGTCGTCAATATCACTGATAAAATCAAATAATTTAATGCATCCCCATCTCTTTGTTATAGTTTCAATATTCTGATGTATGGTTGTACTGTATAATTACACATTAATTTTTAGTAAAAAAAAAAAAAAGATATATTTATTCATATTCATAGTTTTTTGCTCAGGGCTCACTTGCTCTTGAGAGGATGACAGCCCACAAAAAAACCTTACATTAATTAGGAAAACCATTAGTTGTGTGGAAAAAAAAGCAATGGGAGTGATATACTTACTGTTCTGTGTAACTGTACTGTTTTGATGTTTTTAGCCCTGTCCGGATGTCTTCTGGTTCCCTGTGTTTTCTGAGAAAGCCTGTGATGAGATCGTGGAAGAGATGGAAAACTATGGCGTGTGGTCTGGCGGAAGACATCAGGTCTGTTACGCAGCAGCAATCCGAGCAGATGCACAGATCACTTACAGCACAATTAGGCATCATCAAGCCATTCTCTCTTTCTATGAAGCGGGCTGTTTGTGTGTTTGGTTACTGTGGTGATGCTTACTCTTCTCTAAGTGCTACGTGCGAGCACTGATGAGCAATTTTACTCACCAGAGTAACCAGAGTGCTCAGCCCTTTGCCTTTCTTGGTGGACATTGTACAGGGTAGACTGTGCTTAAAAAAACACACACACACACACACACACACACACATCCAGTAGGGCGCCTCCATCGCCGTGGAAACAGGAGTCATGTCGCCTTGCCTCGCTTATTCCATTCCATTTATCTCCATTACGCTGTGGTGGCTGCAGGACAAACGCATCTCGGGCGGTTACGAAAATGTTCCGACGGACGACATCCACATGTCCCAAATAGACTACGAGAAGGAATGGCTGCACTTCATCCGGGAATTCATTTCGCCAGTGACGCTGAAGGTCTTCTCTGGGTACTACACAAAGGTAACCACCGCTGCGGTGAAAGTACCCAAGGGACCGCCGGCCGTCTCGACCAGTTTGATCAATGGGGCGGTGTCATGCAAGGCCAAAGCTATAAAAAGTAAAATCACATCTGTCTGCCTTCTGAAGGACTGAGTGCGTTCTGCCTCTTTGTGAAACTCATCCTGTTCATCACTGACATATTGCCTCCATTTTTGTGGTTTATTTGATTCCACAGATGATTCTTCTTTGGAGTGGGATTGTTTAAAAGCAGTGTTTCTTAGTGTTTATAAATTACCCCAGTAATAAGTCTGAGAAAACACCTATTTCCCCTCTATGAAATTCATCTTTAGTTAATCCTGTTGTTAAATACTGTTGATATAAGGTAAGAGATGCACTGGCATATGTGATCATTTCTGTCATGGTTTGAGGCCTATCGGGGTTGACGGAAGAATAGCTGAAGATCAGTGTCTTTAGTTACTTTACTGTGACTTTTTCCAATTCAGGGCTATGCCTTGCTGAACTTTGTGGTCAAGTACAGTCCAGATCGTCAGGCATCTCTGAGGCCACACCATGATACCTCCACATTCACCATCAACATTGCACTCAACAACAAAGGGACAGACTTTCAGGTGAGTCTTTGCAAATGTGGTTTTTATATTAGCAACATCGTTTATGTGTAGCCATCATATTTTTTTTTCCCCAACCACATATTCAGTATTAGGATAATACCAAAATCTTTTGACTGTGGCACAGTGAAAAACACAGCATGAAGTTCAGAAAGTATATGCACGTCAATTGCTAATCCCGGTGCTTGGCAAAATTATGTAATGTAGTAAAAATAGTACCCACGTGCTGGTGTGATACTCCCAGAAAGTGATTTATTACTGAGTAAAAGTGGAAACCTCTCGGGTTGACCACAGCTTGAAGGTCCATTGTCTTTTTGCCTTTTAAGTCACTTTCTGGGAGTAAACAACATAAAAAACAATAACAAACACTCTCTGGCAGTTTTTTAAATTCTGGTAATTTCATACCAATGTGGGGGTACAGTTTTTTGTGATGTAAAAATGTAAAATGTAAAAAAAAAAAATGTAAAAAAAAACTGAGCGAATGTCCACCTGTATAGAGTTTTGCATTTGGACAGTGAACTGGACTGCTCATATTTGTCGGCAGCAGTGTAGTGTAGTGGGAAGGAGCAGGGCTTGTAACTGAAAGGTTGCTGGTTGAATTCCCCGGTGGGGCACTGCTGCTGTACACTTGGGCAAGGTACTTGCCCCTGAATTACCTCAGTAAATATCCAGCTCTATAAGTGGATAATGTAAAATTTACAATTTACAATTTGGGATTTCGCAGACGCTTTTAAACCAAAGTGACTTACAATTAGCGCATCAATCAGGTTTACCTGACTTCCTCATAGGCAAAATATCACAGTAGGAATGCAAATTAATTATTTACAGTACCATGCTCCTGTAAAAGTTGTAGCATGTAAGTCACTCTGGATAAGAGCATCTGCTAAAGGACAGTAATGTAATGTAATGTGTCTCCGTGGATCACGTTGTCCAGGGAGGAGGCTGCCGATTCCACCGGTACAACTGCTCTATTGAGTCCCCGAGGAAAGGGTGGAGCTTCATGCACCCTGGCAGACTGACCCACCTGCACGAAGGCCTGCCCACTACCAAAGGAACCCGCTACATTGCAGTGTCCTTCATCGACCCCTGAGCTGTGCCATTGAATCTAGTGTTTTCTCTGGTTTTTGTCAGTGCCTGTTTTATTCGTTTTGTTTGCTTGTTTGTTGGTTTGGTTTTTTTTTTTTTGCTGCGTTTTACTGTTTTACTTGGACACAGACAAGACCACAAAGGAACTGTGGGAAAAATCAAATAAATTCTGATACTGTACTTTTACCCTTACTACCGTAAAACCTAGTGCCCAAAGGGAAAATGACTGGATGATTCTGTTTACTGCAGTTAGGAGTTCAGGAGTTCATGGACATCGTCATTCACAGTGCTCACCGTGTTCATACTTCATGTTCTGATCCATCATATTCGGTCAAATTACCATTGCTCTCCCATCTGGCATCGCTGATCAGCCTCTCTGCTGTTGAACATTCCTCAACAGTTTCTGTTTGTTGAAGTCTTATTAGCGTTTGTTCATTGTTGGAGTTTTTTTTTTCATGTTTGTCTGACATTTGCTCACCTCTATTAAAATGCTGTCATCAGAAATTGATTTTAAAGATTATTTTATGCGTCAACAATCACTTTTACGTTGACTGATTATATATCCGTGAAGAGAGAATATTATATTTTTGTAACTTTGCACAGCAGGTTAAAAAGACAGCAGAATTTTCATCTAAATTCTGGTTGAATTAAGTTTGAAAGATGTCAACGTTTTTACTTGAAGTGTTTTTCCATGAAAAAAAAAGTCATGTAGGCTGTAATTTCTGAACCGATAACATTTTGAAAATCTGTTTCTGATTAGTTGTTTACTGTTTCTTTTTTTCTTTTTTAATGAGTGAATTTTAGACCTCAACCAAGTCAAATGCTTAACTTATTGTGAAATTGATGGAAACAATAAAAGATATTTTTAAAGTGGGATTGAGTTTTTTTTTTTTCCCTGTAGAACATTCTGTAACAGTGGGAACAAAGGGTGTTTTCACCAGATGTGGTCAGCAGCAGAACATCGTTGCCTTTTTAATCTCCAGAGATGTGTCACAGGGCTGATAAAAATTATGTGAAATTGAAAACTTCACTCTGCTCCTGTCGCTGAATAATTTGCATTTTTTGCAAACAACAATTGAAAAATTTAGTATTAGTTGTATTTAGACTTTGCCTGGCGAGTGACATTTTTGTTTTTCTTTTTTTAACGTTTTCAACTGATTGGAATGATAATTAAAATGGGCTTTATCCTCACAGGCCATATTTGTGTAGATTCTGTGTCATGTTGACCACACACTCAAAAGGGTGGTTTGAATTTTTGTTGAATCTTTTGTGAAAATACCAAACCTGGGCCCATTCCAGCAGTGCCAGTGGTCTACATGCCTTACTCCACTCTATCTACGCCACCTGTTAGCTCAGCACAGATTAGCAAATTTTATCGTTTTGTGCTACAAATTATAGGTTCTAGTTTGGGATTCTAAGGTGACGATTAGTTCAAATGAAATGCAACATCAGCTCGAGCGAGGAAACCAAGGGTTTAATGTTGAGGAACTGGCGACGCTAATGTTTGAATCACCCTAGCCGCATGAGAAAACACATGGCCCGATGATGTGTTCAACCGCACCATGTGCCTCTGCTTAGCTCACTTCTTTGTTTGCGCATCCCCTGCAGGATATCCCTCATCACTGTGAATACAGAAAATTGAGGAACGCCGTGTGTGCACACATGTCACAACTCTAGACTTCAAAATCAGCCAGCAAATGCATTTTCTATGCCCTTCCCTGTTTTGTAACGTATGCATAAATGCTAATGTCAGTCTTTGCTGTTGGGAGACGTAAGCATCCCCGTTTCTTTTTAAGGTTACGACAGCCACACCTTCCTCTGCTTTCCTGCTTTGGGCAAAGTCAAATATCACATCAGAGAGTGAACTGAAAGGTCAAGGTCAGTAGGTCAGTAGGACAGTAGGTCAAGCTCTACATGCACATATTGTGCATTTGAAAATGGAGCTGAATCCTCGACTGTGCTCAGGTCTTGCCGAATCCAGGCTAGTGTAAATGCCCTGTGTCTGTGTTTTTTCTGGATGTGTGCTGGTTTCAATACCAATACCAGTTGGGCAGATGAGAACGATCAACTGCAGCTGATGTCCAGTGGGGAAGTGATGTCGCCGTGTGCTGATTCCCGTAACTAAGTGACACAGCATGACTGCTGGCATTCCTGGCTTTACAGCACCAGTCCTCCACACAAACCCCGGGTGATATCTGAGGCACAAGGAAAGAACAGGCATGCTTGAGTGCATTTAAAAATAATACTATTCCTCTAAAAAGTGGTTGCAGTGCCATTAAATAGGAGTTATATCATGCAATCCACTACAAAGCTGATGCTATAAATAGGCAAAAACTCACTGTCTGCTAACAGAATGTTTTACTTATATCCCAGTATGAAGTATTTGAATGATAGGGAAGCAATATACATAACATGCCCAACATGCATATACAAACAGTGCATCCAGTACATCTCACAGTTTGTTCAGAACTTGACCACGCATGCCGCTACAAAATCCATTACAGATAAGGACAGGTGGGGAAGTTAGTGTTGATGTATGTGCTATCTTCTGTGCAGTGAAGTTTGCCTTTGGGCTTTACTGTAAGTACTGTAAACACACACACACACACACACACACTCACTTGTGTGCACGCACGTACACACACACACGCACACACACACACACACACACACACACACTGACCATTTGGACAGCCTGGTGTTCTCTATGCCAAAGAAGTAACAAGATAATAGTGTTGAATGTTTAGCTACTGCAGTGCTGATGCTTTGAGGGAAATTTAAAATGAGATCCCCATCAATCACATTTGCTGTCATGTGACCTTATAAAACACCAATGATGCACCAAATTGCAGGGACTACACTTTCTTCATTGTTTTGGCAAACAGAGATGTTTTGGGTTTTTACAAAAGCACTGTTAATATGTCAATGAAATGCAGAATTATTATCGTCATAATTAAAAGCATGATTATTAGTATTATTATTAAAACCCGGGAGACAGCTATTGGAGCCCTTTCTGTAAGTACAGTTTGAGAGGACAGATCTCAGACTGGGTGCTTGTTGTTTCCTGTGGGCTGGATGTTTAAACTCTCCAAGGTATGCAGGAGGGAGATGTAGGTCAGCACTCCGTGAAAAGCTCCCGGAGGGGTGAAAGAGCTCTTTGTAACTGGTTCCCCACCCCCCCACCCCAAACCTTCCCTGAGCAGAGTTGATGAAAGGTGACATTGATCCAGCCTTACACTCAGGAAACGCACACCGATAATAAGCTAACAGGTTTGCTGACCAATCGTCAAAAGGGGAAATAAAGATTTCAGTCTACTTTATCGTCGAATAAGTTAGGAGAGAGTAAAGCAGACTGCATATACAAAGGTTAGCTCACCATTCTGTCGCAGTTTATCACCATTACATTATTGTTATTTAGCAGACACTCTTATCCAGAGTGACTTAGATAGGTTACATTTTTTTTTTTTTCAATGGTATGCATTTATACAGCCAGATATATACTGAAGCAGTTGTGGGTCAAGTACCTTGCCAAAGGCTGCAACAGCAATGCCACAACAGGGAATCGAACCAGCAAGCTTTCAGTTACGAGCCTTGTTCCTTAGCACTATGCTACACTGCCACCCAGGCAGTGAAGCAAAATTTAAACTGATATTGTCTTTTTACATCACTCATAGTTTGGGAGATTTTTTCCCTGGAGTGTTGTCTGTGTTTAATCCAGTGTTTATATCACGATGTGATTAGATTAGGCTGTAGCTTTTCAGGAAATGCAGTCGAGGCCAGTCAGTTAGCTGTCAGGCAAACATCCATTCACAGTGCATCATGGGTTCCGATCACACCCTTTCGTGGAAAGTAATCGGCAGCTAAAGTGGGCAGACGCAACATTTAAAACCTACAGGACTGCCTCACTGCGGGGTGGAACAGACCTGAAACATTATACGATGGTTAGCGTAATCTAAGTTTCCCCCTAAGTGCAGGGTGCCTGGTAACAGATAGTCATTACGCGCAGTGTGGCATGTAGTTGAGTCCCAACCGCACGTTGTACTCGACAGCGAGAGTGTTCGCAGCCCGGAGTAAATGGTACGCGGGGGCCGGAGGTGGAGACGGGCCCCGAGACGGGCACAGTCCTGTTATTCCCAGTCATGGGTGGTGCCGGCCTATTTACTGTGAGACCGGTGCCAGCCTGCCGGGTTATCTGACACAGGGGTGAGGGGACGTGTCGTCTGATAGCTTCAGTGGTTTGGTCTGGTTTGGTCTGGTACTTGCAGCGGACTCGGCACACATTTGGGGCCAGAGACGATGGCAGGCAGTCATCTCTGCTGAGTTGAGCCTGTCTGCCAAAGCAAATGGAAGAAGAGAGAATATCCCACACTCACACTAACAATAAAGCAGACTGTGTATACTCTCTGATAATGATGTTTTTACATGATGTATACTTTAACTCATGTTCATTGTGCACTGCTCATATAAACCTCATTCTTTCCATCCTTATTCCATTCATTACTGTTGTTTGTTGTATCACTACTGTTGTTTGGTATTTGTTTTTGTCACAAGCACTATGAAAGACACTGGAACCCGAGTCAAATTCCTTGTATGTGTAGGAGCTGTGTAGGAGCCGGTATGGTGTTGTATATGCTTAAATGCTTTGAGCATACAGTATCACTGCAGCCTTTTCAAGTGAGTCAAGACATGACCTCCATGGCTATTTTCTTAACATTGCATCAACGCTGCCTTCGGCTTTTGTTCACCGTTGAAACTATTTGATGACCGCATTATTTCACACTGGCTTTCCCAGTGGATCTGATAACTCTTATAGCCTGAAATGCTGGAGTTCGTCTCCAACCGAAAACGGAACAATGGAGATAAAACAGGCCTTTTTAAAGGGAGCGTTCCAACTCCAACTGTCGAAACGTAACACTCGAGCCCTGTTGCCTGATTGCCAGGATCGCGGATGTAAATATTCGCCTGATTAGAAGTTTCGCAAAGCTTTTATAAAAGTTTTTCACCACAGTTTGACAGATGGTGAGAGACTCCAAGGTCTGGGCAAGTGAGTGAGTCAGCCCTTTACAGCCAGTGGAAAAGTACTGGAGGCACTGAGAGATGCTGTGAGAGGCATAGAGAGAGAGAGAGAGAGAGAGGGAGGGAGAGAAAAAGGGAGCCGGCTCCCGGAGAGGCTTGTAATGTCTGCAGGCTCATCTGCGCTGAGACACGGGTGTGATGTCAGATGATCAGAAATAAGTGTGAGACATTCTGTTCAAATATGCGTCCGAAAACCGAGGAACGCTTGGAACTTTTTTCCCAAACCCATGCTCCATTTCTGACAGAAAGTCTTCTCTCTCTTCAAGTCCTCAGCGTTTAATTAGCATCTTATTTATGTCATTTAATTGCACTTTCTTAAAACTGCAGCAGCATGGGTAGGCCTAGGGCACTGACCACAGCAAGTTGTCATCTTGGTCTTTGCTGTAGCGAAGGGCTGATTTTTTAACTTGATAGTGACAATTTCGGGATCAGCCAATGGCATGTAATTAGTGTGCTCCGCAGTTATGTTTATGGAATCTTTGTCCTGCTTCTTGGGAGCCCTCATTCCCTGAATTACAGAGATGCCACTGTTGAGAGGTCCTGCCCTGTCTTTCTCTGCCCTGCCAGTCAAACCCAGGTAAAAATATGGCAACGGAGACCTTCAGTTTAAAATGAGATAACCTCATGTTTTCTAAAGATGCTTCTTATTGTTCTACTGAATTGTTTGAATATTTCTTGAGCAAGGACAATGAAAAAGAGAGAAAGGATGCATTATGCTCGGCTACAGTCTACTGTGTATGGTGTAATGTAAAAGGAAGAAGATAATTTTTAGAGGAAATCTGTTTCAGCTGTGCAGCCGGAGGAGACAGCTGTAGGGTGCAGCACTTCGCTGCTTTTTCTTCTTACCATTATTAATGTCCCACAAGAAAAAACAGACTTTTAACAATGTAAGATCCAGATTTCCCTCATATTCCCAATTCAATAATGTTTTCTCTTTTCCTCAATAGGTTCTGAACAGAAAACAAAATAAAATACAACAGGGGTATTACTCTCCAGATGACACTCCTACTCCTGTGTTTCTTGTCTTATGGGACATTTTTAAGGGTCTCTCTAACTCATGTGGAACCGGTTCCTAATTAGCCTCCTGGGGCAGGCAGCACCCAATAAAGCTTATTTATTTACTTTGTGTCCTTGGGAGGACCACTGCAGGCTACAAATCTCCAGGGATCTATACAGAAGAAGGCCTCTTTGTCTGTAACTTTGTTCATTTTAATCGCAATAGAACAGCTCCCAAATTCACATTTCTCAGAGGACAGGGGGAGAAAATAGACAATACTCCATTTCGTCATGGAAAGTGACGGGGAGGGCCACAGGGGCCCCTCCCTCGTTCATGACCATTTTTCAGGTAAGAAGCAAATCCCGCAGAGCAAACTGCAATTACGGCTGATTGCATGCTTGCGGAGGGATCAGCACGTTTATTTTCTTGCTGCGAGACTGTTTACTATCTCACTCCAATCTCTGAGCAAGTGCCATTTAACCAAATTACACAGCAACGCTCTGTAAAAACAATCAGAGACCTAAGTTTGTAGACATTTATTGATTTATGGGGGGGAAAATAGGAGGCTATTTGAAGCGTCGGTGGCACAGTTTTGGGCACTAGCTGGAAAATGAAGTAAGGCAGTGTCTCGGGCTGCATTTTACTGCCCTCTCCCTCTCCTGCCGTAGTTTATTGAGTCTGGGTTCTGACAGAAACAGGCCGCGCCGCAGGAAAAGGGGCGAGTGGGGGCTTTACGATGTTGACGTTGGTTTGGACACCGGACCGAGCTGTTTGCAGGGTTGCAGTGGTATGCGTTTGTCGACGAGAGAAACCATGAGGCTCCGGGGCCTGTGTGATGGCAGAGCCAGCGTGAGGCCCAGTAGCGGAGGCACCAGGAGAGCTGAAAGGAATGCTGGGATAGATTTCCCTCCACGATTGCAAGTCAAACAGCAACTTTAAAAGTTTAACACTGAGCTCGGGGGTCGGACGTGAGCCATGTTCTCAAAGAACAAAGGGAGCCCTTGCAGAGGAAGAAATTACAAACACACTTCTAACTGTTATAATGACTGGACAATTCAAAGGAACCCTTAGATTTCAGCTGTGATTACAGAATCTAAACAATCACAGATGGGCAAGTAATTGCATGAGGTCTGCATGATAACTCCTTTTTCCACCAACGATAAATAATCGTTGGGAGGGAGGAAGGGAGAAAATAACTCATACAAGAACAGTTGTCAGTTTGTAATGATTGTCCTTGTCTCTATGCAAAAACCATAAACCAGAGAAAGATTCTCAATGCATGTTTTAAATTGTATTGTTTGGTGTTTTATATGCAATAAATGAACCCACTAAGCATGTACTGTAAGTATCTCATAACACGGTTGTAATGTTGCAGCCATGCGAGTCACAATTTTGAAGTCATGCATCATCTGGTAGCTTGCAAAAGACAACATTATGGGAAATTCAGCTGGATGAAATCATGTTTGTTATCCATTTATATCTTTAATTGCTCAAATATAGCAACTGCTTAGGACACGCTGGATAATAGCATACAAATATTTATGCACAATGCTACAAATGTTGTCGGATCAATAAACCAAGCAGAATGTGTGAATGTTTATCACAGATGAAGACATCAATTACCATCAGCAGAATTGGGGGAAATCAAACAGACAAAAATCAACAACAGCACGCAGAAAAATAAATATTTTGTTTGGGTTTGGTTTCCTGCCGTCTCGTCAACGTCCCTTTTATTTGGACTCGCCGTCCAAGCCACTTTCATCTAGAACAATTTGTGTGCATTGCTGGTACAATATTATCGTCTGCTGTGCTGTGTGTTGATTTAGTGTGGTCACCGGCCACCCAGGCGCTGCCTAATTTTACTGATATCTGTATGTGAGAAAAAGGGATTTTCACACAGAGATAAACCCTTCATTCAAGCTTCGGAGAAGGTTTGTTGTCATTGTTCATACAGTTATCATGACACAACAATTAACACAACGATAAGGAAGTATAGAACTTCAAATCGATTGCATGAGACAGTTTTCAGCAGTAGCTGCATGTAATGTGATATAGGCACGGCAGTGCAACATAGTTCTTAAGGAATCAGGCTAACTGGTAATCAAAAGGTTGCAGGCCCCATTGCCCCAGGTACTGCGCCGCCTCCCTTCCCAAGGCACCTGACCTAAATTGCTTCTGTAAGAGTCCAGTCATTCGAATGTATATCCAGCTGTATAAATGGAATATATGTGATACTCAGGTTTCCAGAATAAGTCAATAGCTAAATTAACCCCATGGAGACTATTCGGTTCACCATACCAAGAACACACAAAGTAAACAGGCTGTAAAATTCAGATTTATAACTTATTTTTGGTGATACTGTAGAGCCACTCTACAGCAGGTGTTTTTTTTTTTGGTTAAGCTATCTCAGTTTTGCCATTAACATATCTTACAGATTGTTATGCTTTTGTTCCCACAATTTATATCGCACTGCATCAGGCTGTTGCCTGATATTGCTTCAGTTCTTCATGGCAAAAAAAAGAAAAATTGGTTCGTAGCTGAAAAAATTGAGCAATTAGACAAAAAAGTACAAATACATCTGTCAAGGAAATGTTTTTCATATTCAGGGTGTGTATTTCTGAAACTTCTCATATACGGGGTGGGATTAAATATATGGTCCTAAGATTGTTTTTAATAACATATTTATATTATAATGAGTATCTCCCATAATAGAACCATACAGCTGAATTAACACAAATGGTCCATTCTAATGAACTAATAAAGTAGAAAAAGTGACAACACAGATTTCCAACCACTTCACAGGGTGCCAGCTGACGACGTTGCAGGCGGTTTGTAAAAAGAGGGCTATCAGACACCCCACACCCCCTACACCCAGCAACCCTAAAAAAAGCCTCAGCTAAATCTAGCTTGCCCATCAATGCCGTGCCCTAAAATAGAAAGAGGGAGTGGGACAGTCATTTGTGTGCTGTTGACTGAGAGTGGAAAAAAAACATGTGGACGGGAATACAATGCCGTGTCTCTGCACTGCTGTCTGTGCCACGGGAATATTCCCTTCACCCGAAGCCACCCTGTCCCGGCTGGCACGAGACGCCCTCTTGGAGTGCGTGCCCTCCCTCAAAATGAGATAATTGCACGCTTACGGTAGCGTGGCTCTTGTCGGATTTGTACTTAGCACTTCCCCACGTCCCATCGCATGCACCGAGGGGACCTCCGCTTCCTGAGAGTCAGTGTATATTTGGAGGCCCGGTCGTGTGAACCTGGTGCCCTGCTCGGCCCCCAAGGGCAGGCGAGCGGCGTCCAGCTCTCCGGGGACCGCAAGGCCCGAGGACAAAGCCAGGACGCATCCTCTCGCGGTTCCCGCCCAGATCCCCACACACCCTGGCTGCAGATTAAACGGCCAGCCACGACGGAGCACTTTTCCGAGCCCTCGTTTGCGTGTCTAAACAAAATATCAGCTCTGCGGATTTGGGTCCAGTCTGAGGCTCTGTTCTGCGGCGCTGCTCGTTTCTTTTGGCCAGCCTTCTACCGCCTCTTTTGTTTCTCTCTTTTTTTCTCCCCCTCCTGTCTCTTTTCACATTCAAAACTAAATTTACAATCTGGATAATGAGCGAATAGCCCTCATTCCCTGAAAAATATGATTTTTCCATATTTTTCCTTCCTCTTTTGTCCATGCTGTCCAGCGCTTGATATTTTTAACTCGGCCGTTACAGAGCGAGCTGAGGACAGACACAGTGGGGACGTCCACGGCTTCCTTTTTTTTTTTCCAGACGTTCCAGGAAAGCGACCGCATTAAAATTAACATAAAACAAAACGGCCTCAGTCTGACTAGCGTGAGACTAAATAAAGAGGAGATTCTGCTGCGAACAGAATCCCAGACTTGTGTCGGAGGGCTCGTGCAGACGTTGCATCCTGAGCACATTTTTTACCGTCAGGGATGTTCGACACACGTCTGCGTTACCTGTTGAGAGGAACAAAACACAGCCAAGCCCTGTCGACGAGGCTGAGGCATAATACCTTTTCTTAAGAGAAGCACGGGACGCGGCTCCGCACTGAGTGCCCCTGTGGGAGCCTTTGTCTGACCGGCCACTGGCTGAGATTTGCCTACTCCCAGATGTGAGCCTGCTTTCCCTATAAGGAGTTGACTCTCTGGGCATTCCTGGCAGGCTCTTTGTCTTCTGTTTTATCAGAAAGCAAACTTTTCACATTCCATGAAGTCATTACTCTGCTCCGGAGGAATTTCCTCTCAAACACAGCACTCTCCACACAGTCTAATGAATCAAAATCCCGTTTTTACAGCAAAGGGGATTGTTTCTTACCGACATATTACTATGTATTATAAACATTATTATAAACACTTTTGTCTACATTTACCACAGCAATTTCTGTTATAGGTATCTGGAAATTGTGTCATTTTAATGGGTATAGACATAACCATTTTGACATTGTTATTAGTGGTAGCTAACGGATCTCATATAAAAGCCTCTGACCATTTTGGATGGCTGCAGGTTTTTCAAGCAAAGCAACAGTTACTGTATTAATAAACAGAGCTTATGCACATAATGCATCACATCCATTATTCATTGTCCATTGTACTGTACCACACCAACTTTGAGCAAGCTCCATTGAGCCAAATTACACAGAACTGCCTCACTGCACATTTAAAATCAAAACTTGCTAGCTGCCGCTAACAGTAGAGACATAAAATATATTTTGATATCTGAGATAGAGATAGCCATCCACTTAACTGTGACAGGCTGAAGTACTTGGCTGACAGGCTAAAAGACATTTTATAAATAAAAAGCTAGTTTGATAACAGATTAAAACACCTCTTGAGGAAATCAGCACAGCTTGTTCTTTTGCAAGGTGCACGCTTCTCTGCTTCCTAGCTAAGTCAACCTCTTTTGCGCTAGACTTCACATTATAAACAGCATTTATCTTGCAGCAAACAAGCCAGTATTTATTGGACAATGGTAGTTAATAGAAATGTCAATTGAGACAATTCATTGTTAATTGTTAGAACTTCACACTATCACAAAACATTATAGATACAGTGGCTTAATGCTAGCAAGGAGCACTGTGTTTTTTACAGCTACCTCAAGTAAGCTGACCCCCCAGGCAAGTACATTTTTGAAAGTGGACTGGGAAAATTCCTTCTGATCCGTCAGTAATGTGCTAATCTCTTGTACTTAATCAAATAACTCTCTTGTGAATGGCATAGACTCCTTTTTGAACTTGCTCCTCCTTTGTGATTGGTTCAGGATATGTCGCTGAAATACTTGGTGGAAGGCCATCGGTGTGATTTGAAACATCCTGTACATTTCAAAGGGTTAAACGAGAGAAACTATATTACTGTATCCATCCTATGGCAGGGTAAAATTAGCAAAGAGAGGGTCAGAGGTAGGTTTCTGTATACACTAAGCAGAGCTCAGCTGTCAAACAGTGGTCATTCTCATGACCCGAACACACACACAAACACACACAAAATAAAAGGGCGCTAAACTACAAAGCACAGAAAACCCTGAACCTCCTGAGAACCAGGGCAACTTGGAACAGGCTCAAAACCGCAGTCTGGTTCACAAGGTCAAATGCCTGTGCTGACACAAATACACACGCGCGCGCACGCACACATACAGATACACATACACCTACACACATACAAACACACACACACACGCACATACACACACACACACACACACACACACACAAATGTACACACACTATAAGCATAATGTGCCAAGATGAGGAGGAAACCATTCATTGTCTACTGTATCTACTGTACCACAGGCAAGAGCTCAGCTGAGGAATTATAAAGAGGGAAAAGGTCCAAATGACAGAGATGGTTGACATGAATGTGGAACGGCAACATGAGAGAGCTTAGCTGTCCATCACCTGGTCCTGCCATTCATCCATGGGGAACTTCTCCCGTTCCAGACCCCACTCGTTGTATGCTCACCTGTTGACAGGATAGAGGGATAAAATAACATGGCCGATTTTTTTTTTTTTTGGATAGAAGTTTTATGGGTCTCAAGCAAGGCCCAGTAGCAGAGCTGTATCTGGCAGGCCATCGGTAAACACATCACACTCTCCTAGATCGGCATCGCCGACAGTCGACATCTTTTGCAGATCCTAACCAGCGTAGCTGCGCCATACTCCACAGCTGGAAGCCTTAAAATATCGCCGAGATGAAAAATAGAGGGATCGCCGTTTTACAGCTTTCTTTTAACTGTCCTTTTATATACGCCTTGGGTTTCTCGAGTAAACTGCGAAAGGGCAGCCAGATGCAAACCGCGCTGACACTACACGCTTCGCCCAGCACGTTTTGCGAGGGCCTGTTTGGACACAGGGAATAAAAAAGGGTGTGTGAACAAAACACTGCGTGTAAAGTTTTTTTTTTTTGTAAACACAGTCAGTTTGAGTTAGCCTTACATTTTTTTCCCCAACTCATGCGTGTTTTCCTTCGTTTCAGCTTGATATAAAAGGTAAATGTTTTGCATTTAGCAGAAAAAAGTAACACCTGCTGAAATTTGTGATTCATGTTTAAGGCTAAAGTGCAAAGTCAGTGGAATGAATTTTGCAATAAAATATTTATGTTACATCCATTGCTCACCGCTCAATAAGTTAGAAAATGTCAAGACTGACACTTCACTGGCTGTTCACTCTGCAGAAAGAGGGACAAGTGAGACCTGCACCGGAGGCTGCTGCTTAGACATGGCATTTGGAGTGTGTAAAAAAATCTATAAAAAGCCTTCCTGAGCATACCCGATTCAATAGCTAAGTAAATGGTATTTAATAGACCTGAAACCAAGCCTGCGTAATTGCATGTCGCATGTGAAAATGCCCGCAATTATATGATGCAGAATCAGGTGCTATAAAAAAGGGCTCCATTATATGCTTCGCATGGCTGCATGTGGAGAGGAGTACAGTGCTCACAGTGTTGTAGCGTGAGACTGGAGGCTAGCAATACGTCAATTACACAAATGCACTGCGGATCAGCTGTGAAGCCCTGGCACAGACGTGCAGTCTGATGCCTGGGCGGAATGACAAAAGCAGAGCGTTGAAACACAATACCAGCCACGGCGAGGGGGAGATAATAGCAATGTAGATTAGAATGGGAAAAAGAGAGGGAATCTGAACTGAACTTTTTTTTTTTTTGTTCCTGCGGGATCCCAGACATGCTCCTCTCTTGACTCACTGGACATAAGATCCCTGCTGATGTGATGTTGCCTGGCAGCTGTTTAAGTATGTCTTACTTATTGGGAGCAGACACTTATCTGGAAACTCAGAGCCACCCCCCAGGACTTCTACATACACTTCCAGCTAAGTCTGGCCGGGTGTCTACAGTCTGACTTCACACAATTGCAGCAACTACCCACAAATGTAGTACCTCCAGCTGATTTGATACCTGCCAAAACCAGCCTATGGCAAATGTAGTAGCTTACCTACAAAATATCTATCTGACTTAAAAAATAGACAACATTCCCGACATAGGGATTGGTGAAGCATGAAATACTAGCCTTTTTCTGCACAGCCTTTTCATTTGCGAATGTGTGCATGTTCCCAAGAAGGAACTACTCTGTTTAAATTTGCCATCTCAGTCTCTTGAAATCTCCTTGTTTGACCTTGTATGCTGCTGGCCATAGCTAACAAGCTGAAATATAATAATAACCTTACTAAAACTGCAGCCCTTGCCATAAATGGAGCAACTCTCCACACAAAGTATTAAATCTCAAGGTTTATTGAATTCAGTCATATTGAATAAGACGGTATCAGAATCTTCAGAGTTACCACTACATGAGGAGTTTGTTACACAGCAAGGCGTGGTTATAAAGTCACAAGTATGACTATTCTGGTAGTTTTCCAGGAAATACTCCATGGAATAGTCTGCATTATCAAATAGAATGTAATATTGATAAACTGATGGATATGGATGCACATTAAACCTGTATGGTGGAAGGACATGAATATGTATATAAAATGAAAAACAGAAATCCAAAGGGTTGATGAGGGTAAACATTTATCAGACTTTTACTTCTACTTTTAATCTCACATTTAAAATGTTCCAGAAACGGGAGAAACAAATTATATGCACACAGAGTAGAGTGGGATTTCACTGAAAATCTTGTTATGATCAGTATCCAAATGCATTTTCGGTACCGACTTAACGTTTTTATCTCACATTTAAAGTGCACCAGAAACAGCAGAAAGAAATTAGATGCACATAGATTACAATGGGATTTCACTGGAAGGCTTGTCTTGGTAGATATCCAAAAGTATTCCCAGTACAAAATTTGAAAAGATTGATTAAGGATTCTTAGAACTCTTCTATACACAGCTGCACTGTGGATATAGTTCTCATGCTGTGACTAATTAATAATCTAGAATTGGCAGTAATTCAGAATTCAGTTTCATGTAGATTGGCAACAATTCAAAACAATTTTAAATATTTGAGATATTGGTTTTAGTTGAAGAACTTTTAGAGTACTTTACAGTAGTCGTTAAAAATTTGTAGAAAATACTAATAGGTTTATTGAATGCTATTTGTTTTATTTTTTTTTATTCACAATGTCTTCATTCTGTATTATTCTAAGATAAACTATTTACATATACGATACATTCTTACATCATTGACAAATATTTTAACAATTATCCCTTTTAAAAATGTGGTTATACTCTTAGGTGAGATGCAGTATGTTGCTTGCAATGGTATCCAGACACATATCAGAATTGTTATTTTGCATTTCATTCTGAAAGATTTGTTGAGGGAATATTTTGTATTTTTTGCTATAATATTAATTTCCTGTGCATGCTGCCCCTCCCTGTTCAGAGCTGAATAAGTACCAATGAGTGCACTTGTTAAGAAAATGAATAAAAACACATCTGGAAGTACTCAGGCTTTTTTTTCATCTTAACAAGGAGAGTGCAACAAGTAAACCAAGGACACAAGTAACCTTTCTGGGTTTTATGGTGAGGCTCCTTCCAAGAACTGAAGTAGTGTTTGGCACTGTGTGACTCAGCATTGGGGTACAGGTGTGCTCTGGTAAACCTTTGACTCTGTAAACTTCTCTGCCAGATTCTCTCCGCATCTCATCGCACCGGCAGCTCCCTCACCACCAACTGTCCTCCCTTCTCTGCACGGCCAAGCTGGAAAATGTCAGGAGGCCTTTTGCTGTAGGAGCGAATTCTGCCAGCTAATGCCATGAGAACTGTGTGAGGTAGCACAGCATGATATATTTCTCTCTCTCTTACAGTGCTTGCCAAAGTTGAAGAGTTTTACATGTATTGCAGTATTCATCATAGGCGTGTCATTTTCTCAAAGCAAGCTTGATTTATGAGCCTAATGTCTACAACAGTCTTCTAATAATTTTTGACACATACCTGAGATGGGTTAGGAAACCATTTTTGATATAAATATTGTAATGGTACACAGAATTTGCAAGACTTAATTACATTGAACAACTAATTCCCCAAACAATGACAAGAACCAGCAAAATATACACATTTAATAATGCAACCTAAAAGCTCACAATATTGCTATGGTGCCAAACCTAGAGGATTCTGAATGACATTTACAGTGTGAATGCCATGTGATGTGGGTTGACGGGGGAAAAAAAAGTACAACACCAGTAGTTCTCTCTTTTGAATTCATGATTCCATTCGCCCCCTTGTGGCTGACAAGAGATTGTTGAAAAGGATGTTTAGTAAAATGCACTGAATATATTTCATTTCATTGAGTTGCGTATTCATGCAACATTCAAAAGGAACTGGATGGAATAATCATGGGCATTGTTTATCCAACAAAAGGGTCACTTAGAGACAAACAATCTGTTTATGCCATTCAAAATAAAATGAGTTTGGTCTACCCTTGTCTAAAAAGAAAAAAGAAGCCTTTTATTGTATGGGTGCTGGCTAAGACTTGAAATATGACCCATGAAATATACTTTACTCATGTTGCTTCGGTGAAGTGTTGAAATGAGGTGGTCATTGTTGAAAAGCTTCAGCTCACTAACAAGTGACTTTAAATATGTAATTAAATATGAAAATCTCTCAGATTTCTGGAAAGTAGGGAAACCTCAGCTGGAAGATCTACATGAGGACTACTCTGCTAGTGGCCCTAGAGCCGGAATCTGCCTGCCATGGTCTCCCTTTTGGCCATTTGATCATTCAGGAACAGAAAAAAAAATACTAATGATTAATAAGCATTAACAATGTTGAATGCATCCAGCTTCAGTATATGTTTACTCTATGTCCATGACACTGATGGCATGAGTCAATATCATATTCTTTTTTAAAGCTTTTTACAATGTGCTGTTTTGTGCTGTTTACTGGCACTGATTGTGCATCTGAAATCTTAATATTCTCATTATTGCCCTTTCCTGAACTTACTGCACATTAGGAATGAAAGAAATACACAAGGTACTGATTAAGCTTTTTCTGAATGTGTTAAAGAGTAGCAACACCTCATTATCTGTCTCCCGAGAAAAAGTTGTTGATGAGTCCAGATCTGCTAGCTGTGCTCCTCTTTCAATAAAAAGTGCTGTTTCTCCTTCCGCCACTTGTGGGCAACAGTGAACTATACATAGATAATGGGGGAAACACAGACATTTAATACCCACTGAAACAACTGTGTTGTTCTAATTGCAGCAACGCCTGTTGGTGGAGTTAGAATTCTGGAGGTATTCATTAACCATGAAGTAGGTCATCATTAACAAACATCATTTAATAAAAATGGCAATTCATTAGTTGGAGACCCTGCTCCTTCCTCAGCAGGGTGTAAAAAACTCTGCAGCGTCTTCAAAGCAGGTCTAAGTGGAAAGATAGACAATATCCCCCTCACCTTTTCAAATGCCCTTCCCCAGGAATTAAAGAAGCCCTCTGAGTGCAGAGTACTGAGTTTGCTTCATGAGAGCAAAGTAAGACAGTAAGAAGTGCCGGTGAAACAGGATGCTGAATTTCTTTCTGAAGTTTGTGGCTTCAAAAAAGGAGCTGTGCAGTCCTGCTAATCATAGCTTTGTAATAGTCTTTGGGTCTTTAAGTACCCAATCTTCCAAAATACAATTTATGCCCAGCGCTGACATGGCGAAGTTCTGTTTTCCTATTATTCACATGGCAATCTCATTACTGTTGAAAAAGCTAATAATTGTTCTCAATTTTCTGAGCAGCGTAAGAACTGCAGTTCCACACATCTGGGTGAAAGATTATTCTGATTCCAGGGAAGGTAATGCAGCATCTGATATTATATGTGCTTCATTAATTGCAAACAGCCTGTCTGCAGTCAAGTTAATGAATTCCTGGAATAGAGATACAAGGAACATCGAAAACAAGCAGACAGTAGTCTATAAATCACTGACAGTGGGATCATCTGAATTATTCAGTGAAAGAGGAAGCATATTGAGACAAGAGTGGGAGAGGAGCAGCAATAATGATATGTGAGCCTCACCTCACTTTGATTCCCACTTGTCGCAGAGAAATGGGTGCAGGCAGGGCTACCACACAAGGCGCTTATTTCTTTTGGCCATATGTAATGAAATGGGCTGACTCTGTAGTGCAGGGCAATTAGTTTGAGAGATGTCAGTTTTACCATTAACCTAAACAGAGGCAAATGTACTTTACATTGCATTATTGGCATTTAGCCGATGCACTTATCCAGAGCGACTTACATCGGTTGCAATTTTTACATGTTATCCATTTATACAGCTGGATATTTACTGAGGCAACTCTGGGTTAAGTATCTTGCCCAAGGGTACAATAGCAGTGCCCCAGCAACCTTTTGGTTACAAGTTCTGCTCCTTACCACTATGCTACACTGTCGATCTGTCAACTGTAATTGACAACTGTAGTTGTTTATTGTGAGTGTTCTTTCAAGACAAGGCAATCCCACGCCCCCATAGTCTTCTCCAGATTTATGTTCTTTGGGACTTTGTTAACATGATTATCAATCAATGGCATCTGGTTGTCTGATGTCACATAAATAAATGTTGATGCATTTCGGAATATGAAAGGAATTGAATTTGATCTGGAAAAAATTGAAATCCTGCCAAGGCTTCTAACCATCACCATCAAAATGACATTATTCCCCCTGAGCAGGTTTCCTGCCTGAACAACACATTTTGCCCTTAAAAGGGAATTTGTCTCAGCTACCTTTACCTTTATCGTATTTTTCATACTGTCCCACTACACACTCTCTAGTATGTTAATATTTTTTTCTGTCAATGACACCCACCTATTGGTCAATCCAATTTTTTTGTCCCCTTTCTCATTCAGAAAGATGTCAAAAATGAATATAATTGCAGTGCCACTGTCTTCATAAAAACAGATAATACTAGAAATAGGTTGTGATCTTTCAAAAAAGTTAAAAATTACCAGCCACATACGGGTATGGCCTTAAAGTATATGAGGACATAGACAAACCTATAAGATACGTCCACTAGAAAAGGCCAAGCCATCATAATCATAAATTCATTCAAAAGTTCACTGACACTGAATGTGGTTGCAGGTAATTGAAGATAAAACCAGTTTTAAAAAGTTTACAGCATGTAGTTACACAGCTGGATATTTACTAAATCAGTTCCAGTTAAGTGCCTAGCGTACTGAGAGTGCCTAGCCTGAGGATACAACAGGTTACAAATCTAGTTCATTAACCAACACTACACACTGCTGCCTCACAGTATACAACTGAGATGTGGCCTTGCTCTTTTTGTATGATACATGTCACAGCTGCTGTCATTGTGATCATGATAACCTATTGCTGGGAATAGTCCCCACAGTCATCACAGACAGCACCTGAAAACAGTGACAGGTGAGACTTGCTGGGAGCCAAATAAGCACCAAACCGCTTCTGATTCGGTCATAATGAGCTGCCCGGACACTGAAAGCTGTCTTCATTTTCCTGCGTAAACGTTGATCGTTCGGTAGGAATGATTTCTAACACTGTGATTATGAGGGAATTGGGAATAATACCACTGACATGACACGCGAGGGCGGTGGCGGTGTTTGCGTTTGAACTTCCAGATGCGCACGCGCCCGTTGTCCCCCGCGGTACCTGGGTGAGATCAGAGTGCCACAGGACCCGGAGAGAGGTGAGCCGGTGGAGAAGCTCCGGTTTTGATCAATAATGAAGTCCTGATCAGCCCGGAGATGCGGCAGGCAGAGACTCAGACAGCTGTGATGAAGAACCTTGTTTCCATGTGCTGGCCCTGATATTTCTGTCTCCAGGCCAACGAGAGAGCCCAGAGCCATTCCTCTGCAAGAAGGCACACAGTGTCTGACCAGCCTGGAGTCTCACCGTCTCTTGTATTTGAATTGAAGAAAGATCTCAGCAGTTTTCAGTATTAGGATTTCAGTGTAAGAGTATTACTAGTAGTAATAGTAGAATCAGTTGTGTTAATTTTCTTGAGAGTTATGGCACGTAAATTCAATAGTTATTACTTATGGGGTGGTAGAAATACGCCCTAAACACACCCTCTGATCCTAGATTCCATTACTGCCACCAAATAAATCAAATAAAATGTTCTGTTCTTTTATAACTATGCATAAAATTGTATTAATCTTTTTTTAATTGTATCAGTATTTTGCAGCTCATTGCCTCAGTAAAAACTTACCTACAGTATAATTCTTTAGCTGTGATTGTAGACTAGTCTATTATTTACCTCAATATAAATTTCATTAAAAAAGTCATCACTTGGCAGCACATTCTCTGAAGTATGATTACCCAATTTCTAGTGTGAGAGGATTCCAGTTCCTTTTGACTGCTTACCAGTTATATTCATTTCTCTTAAGAAAATACACACACACATACCCACACACACACACACACACACACACACACACACGCACACACACACAGAATTAATTTAATGGAGAAAAGAACCTTTTTTCTCTCACAGATTCACCTCTTCCTTATTTTGTAAAGGGATGATCTCCCATTGTGGAATGGACTGATAAATGATTCACCTTGAAAAATCAATTTGTCTAAATTCTTCTCGCTGTCCTTTGTGTAAGTCCCATCTGAATTGCGACCAGGGACCATCACTCTCAAAAGGTGAATTCAAAGACGCAGGTGCAAAAACACGCCCACAGAGCTTCCAGGGACAAGCTCCTCTGCCTGCTTTGTGTGGATTAGGACTCTCGCTCTTTGCAACTGTTTTTGAAATGATTAATAATTTGGAAGGTTTGAATAGGGCCCTTCCAGCAGGTATCAACGCTCTGGCTCTTCAATCAGGACATCATGATCAGATATACTGGGAAAATAAATAAATAAGCATTTGGGTATCGGTTCTTTTAGCCGCTGTCGCATATCTTTGAGAGAAGTCATGGGGAACTAATTCCAAGTGTCTTTGTACCTTGCAGAGCCAGGAAATCGATGGTTCGCAAGCGTGCCGGCCTGTTCAATAATGGAGGATGAGAGGGCCTAAGGATTCCTTCAAGGATAGTGATGGATTCACTCGCCCAAAGACCACTGGGTGGCAGCTCCAGTGGTCTTATTACAAAAGGAGTAATGTCTCTTTGCCGGTATCATGCTGTATTTGGCTTAATAGCTGCCCTTAACCATGGTGACTTTGAACCCACGTCCAAAGTTAAGTGCCCTGTACTCCACAATGTTGCCTATAGTTCTCTTTGACTGCCCTACAGCGTGCCATTCATTATCAGGCACGGGGTGTGTGAACCAGCTTTGGTGGATTTGATGGGAGGAGTGATCTTAAAAAGATGGGGAGAGGGCTCGGGCAGACCATCAGATGTTACTGTCACCTGTGACATACAACGGTGCAGGTCAGTTTACAAGATGCATGGCTGAACACAAACAGTCCAACCCTCTTTTGAGTACCCGGCCATTATAGCCAGTTGCAAGTTGTTCCTGATAAAGGCTGTTTTCTGTGCTCCCACCACATAGCTTCTGAGGGGGTCTGGGCCAGCCACTAGCACGCAAGCTGTGTCTCTCCAGTAGAAAGATTACAGGATGGAAGAAGAAAAACGCTGTAAAGATCTTGTACCTGAAATACATACAGGTTTCAAAGGCCTTCTGCTCTCTTTGCTCTCCCTCTCATAAACGCTGTTGTCAGCAAGCGGCAGCAGAGCAATTAATCTCCGGTAGGGAAAAAAAAGTGCACACACACAAAAGCTATCAAGATGACAAGACAATGCACTGCAATTTACTGGGTTTTCATAGCCGTCAAGGATACAAACGCGCTGATAATACTGTTGTTGTTTGGGGGGAAATAGATTGCCGCTGCGAGGACGTGTCGATGTTTCTGTAATTGAGGTTTTCAATTAGCCAGGATGAAGCGTACATACATTATTTAAAATGTAGCATTAATGTATAAAGCTGAATGTGTGTGTGTGTGTGTGTGTGTGTGTTGGAGGGGGTGGATGCTCGCATCATTAGCGATCTTTATTATAGAGCGAGTCAAACGCCCATGCTCGCTGGGGGAGAGGCCACAGCCAATAGAAAGTCCACCGCTGCCTGTTCTGGGGAAACTGATTGTAATTTTAATCGTTTCCCAGCATTCCCCGAGAGGGCTGCCTGGGATTGGAAAGAAACCCAGGGAGGAATTTTTAATGATGAAATAGCAATAAAAGCAAGGTGGGCCAATGCTGCAGTAGAGGACAGGCAAATCCCAATAATGGAGTCTCAGTGTGAAGGACCCCACAGGAAGCGGAGGTGCACTTTGGTGAGAGACAATTTGGGGCAAGGGCCTCTCCCCTGCCTGCTGTAATGTGCTGCTGCAATAGGCCTGCATAACCAGTATTGGTGCTCAAAGCTTTAGCCCTCCCGGAGTGTGTGGAAAGACACACAGGAGGTGTAGATGGAACCCAGAGATGCAGACACCTGTCAAGCAACTGTGCCTAGCTACTGTGGTATAAAAAGAGCTACTTCTTACAAAGGGGAACTATAGCATACTAGATCAGTTTTGCTTCTCTGTACAGGCCAATGAAATTCCTTTTCTAAATAACACGGGAACAGTCAGACCCTCAGCTCAGCACATTGCCATGCAGCGTTTATTTATTAAGTTAGGGCGGCAGTAGAGTCAGTTTTCAGTGGGAGGAATGGCATCAATGGGAGAGTGCTGTCTACCCCATACTGCTGAGAGGACACAACCTCTGTGCCGATTGAGACGTGGTTCTGGAATCCGGCACATCCAGGAGCCAATAATGTGAGCTGGAGTGGCATACTGCAGGAACAAGAGCATGAGGAAGAGGAGAAGTGTACTTAGGAAGAGAGAAAGAAGTCACTACTCTCCACACCTGCCAGGGAGAGTTTCGCCCCAATGTGTTTTATTTAACTGGGTAACGCTCACATAAGACAGCATCACTTCATGGGCAACAGTGAAGAGACGAACACGATCATAGTAGCTGGAGCCTGTCTTGATGAGCAACACGCCGAGTGTAGACTGTCATCGGCAACCGCAGAGTACTTTCACAGCGGTCTTGTGGCAGAGAAGGCACCATTAGCAAGCATGGCTTTACCACAATGGCTTGCTCCAGTGGATCTTTTAGCAAAAGAATGCACCAGTCTGGGAAGGTTTGTTATTGCTTTTCTGTACCATATATGGCTCTTCAGACCATACACAGCAATTGGAGGAGAGTTTCTGAGATGCTAAAACTTTCTCAGCTTCATTATTAATCACAAAACTTTAAAACAAAGAAGTCAATATTTCATTTTGCCGTTATTGTACAGATGCCTATGGCATGGATCCAAGCTAAATAAAATATGACTAAGTATTCATAGTGAGGCCAGCATCTTCGATACTCTCTGCAAAATAATCCCCTACCTTCCTGGCACTAAAGGAAGTGAGGTTTCTTAGGAATTTTGTGGAAAGGGAAATGTAAGGGTCATCAATATTTCAACCAAAACTGTGCTGCAGGTAATACACAGTAGGTAGAGTTGCAGTAAATGTTTTGAAACAGGCTGCCTATTTTTAAGCGTGGATAGTCCTGCTCTTTTTCTTCGAACACTGTATGAAAGCAAATAACTTTAGTGGGGAAGGTGCAATGTTTTCATGAGTGTTGTGGATACTGTTAAAGAGGTACTTTTGTCTCCCTGGCCGTGTGTCTGCCTACACCATGCTCTCACTGAAAACACTGTTTACTGAAACCCTGAACTAATCATCTCACTGGTGCTCACCTACTTTTGAATTACAAAGGAGAAAGACTGACTGAAAGAGCTAATTATTTATCTGGTGTGTTACAGTGCCATCATTCACTCCAACTGCGCAGATTGCTTTTCTAACATTTCTTTTTGATTGCACGTATCACACTCAGTGTTCTCTGGTAATAAGCCTGCCCACTGCTTCTGTGCTTTCTAGAATGAAATTGGATGGAAGGGAGCGAGAGAGAGAGAGAAAAAAAAAAGACATACTGAACATACTGAAAAGGAAATCATTATTCTCACCCTTCGGAGATCAGGAAATGAGTGGCATTGGGTGGAGAAATTTGTTTTGGCTCCCAAATTTACTTTTAATATTTGAAAAA